>NW_008594023.1:13964-49991 GCF_000691845.1 Merops nubicus | reverse complement strand
CTAAAGGATTCTATGATTCTATGTCATCTGCATATTTGCTGAGGGTGTCCTTGATCCCATTCCTGTTGCTGACAAAGATGAACAGCACCATTCCCAGTACCAATCCCTGAGGAATGCCACTCATCACTGGTCTCCACCTGGACATCGAGCTGTTGATTGCAACTCTTTGAATGCAACCATCCAACCAATTCTTTATTCACTGAGTGGTCCATTCATCAAATCCACATCTCTCCAAATCAGAGACAAGGATGCCATATGAAACAGTGTCAAATGCTCTGCACAAACTTAAGTAGGTGACATCAGTTGCTCTTCCCTTATCCACCAGCATTGTAAACTCCTCATAGAAGGCCACAAATTTTTCCAGGTACGATTTGCCCTTATTGAAGCCATGTTGGCTGTCACAAATCACCTCCTTATTTTCCATATGCCTTAGCATAGTTTCCATGAAGATCTAGTCCATGATCTTGACAGGCACAGAGTTGAGACAGACTGGCCTGTAATTCCCAGTGTCTTCCTCTTTTCTCTTTTTACAAATGGGAGCTATGTTTCCTCTCTTCTAGACCATATAGTAAGTATAAAATGCAGTGAGTGACTCATGGAAACAGGATCAAGCCAGCTTTAAGACGATCCAGTCTTCAAGGTAGCAATGGCACCACAAAGTCTACTGTGAATAACCATCAGAACACCTGGACCTTGGGCAGACTTCCCAGCCTGTGCTGTCCTGGAGTCCCCCGCTATGGTCTAGAAGGTAACTCAGCTAGTTAGTTGGGTATATTTAGCCCTTCTGTACTGCACTGCACATTAAAAGGCTGGGAATTCTCCAGAAATCTTCACTTTAATGAATTCAACCAAGAGAAAAGTGCAACTAAGAAAACTTTCCAGCAGGTGGCAGGAAGTGTCAGACACTGGGATGACTTCAGCATCAAATATTGTTATTTTAGTTCTCAGATTTTCAACTTGTGGAAGACTTTTGTTGTGTTTGTGATCTATACAGTTGAACTGAAAATGGCTTTTAAAAGAAGGTAGAGACCCAAACTGGTTAAGAGTTGGTGAACTCCAAGACTTGTGAATAAGATAGAAACTTACAGTTAAGAAGCAATCATGGAAACTGAAGTTCTGAAGTCCACTAGTTTAGTATTTGATCAAAAAGTTGCTTTGATTTCCTCCATTTAACACTTGTGTCTAGTGCCTGTATTCCAGTCAGGGGACAGTGTAGTTATATGACAGCAAGAGGGTGGCTATAACTTCATGGGGTTAGCATTGATGGTGCCTATGGGAAATGGATGTTCTTTGACAGTAGCTTGGCATCAACCCTGTAAAATGCATGTACAAAAAATTAAGAGAGATTATAAATGATTGAATTGCAATTGGCATATGAGTAAGGGTTTTGGCACCAGCAGGAGGGTGATGGGATAAAGATAACTTCTGGCATTGCTCCAGAGAAAGCTCTGTGCATGGAAACAGGCTGAAAAGCTGTGAAAGGAAAAAATAACCTCGGAGTCAAGGGCAAAATTTGGAATTTCCATCCCTGAAAGCAAAGTGCAGAATGACAATCACAGAGCTAGAGACATTGGACAGAAATAACTCTTTATCCATATTATGCCTTCAGGCTTTGAAGGATTAAGTAGAAAAAAAGTCATGGTGTAGCCAAGAATGGCAGAGCCGAGGCAGGCAGATAAATGGGAAACCAAAGGGTAGAAGAGTAGGTCAAGGGAGATAGAGAAATGGGTGTCATCTGAGGAAAAATGATGGCCTATATAAGCCATCTGTGGCCAGAAGCCTGTAAGATACTTCCAAGAAATTTTCAGGATGTATTACTTGGACCCTTTTCAATAGTTCAGTTAAACACCACACCTAGATCTTAATATTTCACATTTTTATGAAGACTTAATTATGACAGAAGTCTCAAAATCATTCCACTTAATAGTCACCAAAATCCAGTCTGGTACAATTTTTTGGCATATTTTACAGTTAGGCAGAAGGGTGACATTGGGCCAAGACATTCCTTGCTGGAACCAGGTCCACTTAGCAGATTTACAGACAGTGTGTTACTGACTCTGCTTAAAAAAGGAAAGAATACTTGTACACAAAAATTTCAAAGGATTCTTATCTTCAAAGAGCTTTGTTGTAATGACTGAATCTTTACAAACACCCATAAAGAGAGAAATTGTGTCAGAGACTTGTCAGAGGTTAGAAAAGTATCGGTGGCACACAAGATTCAAGACTGTAATTCTCAGTGTCTTGGTATCAGATCAGCAGAAAATACCTTGCATTGATATGACATAAAAAATCCTATAAGGATATGGAAATACATGCAGATGGCTGGTTTGGAGTTAACATAGTACTTGTTAGTCATCTGTTGCTTCAGGGTTGCCTTGCACTAGGGCTGATCATAATAGCCACATGTAAACCAATAAACTGTAAAGGGCACCAGGCACTGGACTTCAGTTGTCCTATTATACAACAGTTAGATGGGGATCTAAACACACTGTTGTTCCCCCAGATTGTGTCTGGGCATGGTTCAGGATTTATTCTGCATCTGGGACCACAGGCAATGTGCATACCACTATTTGCTTCCAGAGGCTGAGGAAACATAGTAACACACACATGGGCACTTTATGTTCAGTTGGCCACTGAACCAAGGATCACTGTTGGACGGATCTAGATGACTCCTATGTCCAACCATGGCAATGCATGTACCTCCACAGGTTGGTTTCATTTTTAGCAATGATCATCAGGCTTGAGCTGGCACGAGGAGAATAATAATGAAACAACTTTTATCTCCTCTTTAAAGTACACGGTTTCATCAGGAGTTCCTGTTGTGTATTTATGCACACTCCTAAAAAAGTCTTTGTGCAACCCTTAGGTGTTATCCTAGAACAGCCACCCATTTTCTCTATCTTGTTCTCCAGACATTCTTCACCCATCTCCATCACTAGAACCAGAATAAGAAACAGCTCCGTGGTTATCCCTCTCCAGGGTCCTCTGACTAACAAAGTAAAGAACATGTCCATTTGTCCTTGTTTTTCCAGCTGTGGCCAGCTGATCCTTGTTTTCTTTCTATATAACAAGAAACCACATTTACTTCACCATGCAGTCAATGTCAAAAAAAAGAGATCTTGCTTGTTCCTTTAAGATATTGCTAAAAGTAGGATAGAACCTGCAAAATTCCCACTGCACCAAAACCAAACAAGCCAAACCCAAACCAACCCCAAAAAAAAAAAAAACAAAAAAACCCCAAAAAAAACCCCAAACCAAACCAAACCAAAACAAAAAAACAAAGCACCCACAACAAATGAAGCAAAACAAAATTAAACACTTAGAGCTTCCAGAGGATCTCTGCACAGGCTTTGTCTCACACTCCCATCTTCTTCACTCCCTTTTTTACCCAGCCTCGTCATCCTTGGTTTCTCCTCTGTCACCTGGAGCAGCCACTCTGCATTCTGCTGTCTCAGATTCAGCAGCAGGTTTCAAATCTCTGCTTCTGCCTCAATTCTCTCTCTCCTGCTCCTCCTCATTTATGACTGAAGCGTGTGATTGTATTATTTACAGTAAGTCTGTAAAATGCTTGTGGAAACATTTTCCTGGACAGAATATCTGAACCAAATAATTGTGTTTTAAGTACCTCTCGGATTGCTTGTGGGAGATGAAAAGGAGCATAAATATGAAATCTACCTCATCTTCTTATTTCCTTATCTTTGTAATCAGACAGGACAAAAGGAGTCAAGGTTTTTCTGGCTGTAAAACCAGAGGTCACACACCTTTAAGTATTAACCATGTTCTTGCAGAGATTATTTCTGTGGTATTCAACAAGACACTCAAACTCAATACTCGAAGTTCATAATTCAATGGTACTATGATGCTTTTCTGCCTCAGAGAATTGAGGCCAAAGCATTGAGATGAGTGAGAATATGTTTAAGTCTTATTAGTAATGGAAACTGAGTAGCTAATAAGGGTGAGCCTTCTGGAACATACGGTCAAATAGTAAGAACAGGAAGGGCAGAAGTAATACATTGTGGTTGTCAGTAATAAGGTAGTCTATGAATGCACACTTGAAGATAGCAGTGAACCCCCTCATACACACCATTTTAGACTCAAAATATAAAGACAACAATATTTTCAAGTGGACATTATTTCCAGTGGGAAGTACTTGCAGGGAAACAAAAGGCAAGAGAAAATTTCAGAAGGAAAACAGCAAGGAAATTAGGAGTGTGGGTCAGTCAGCTGAGGAGGAAGGACAGAGAGGTTGCTCCTAGACATTATGGGCAGCAGAGTCTGTGAAAGTATCTCTGTGAGTATAACTATTCCTTGTGAGATGCAGGGCAACAAATCACAATGCTCTGAATCTCGCTGGCTGTTGCAACACCCTGTTAGGGAGAGAATCCAGCATAAAGTGCCCATCAAATTTCCTGTATGTGTGTGAGATTAAATTCTGCTTGCAAATGAAGGGGGAATGCTAGAAGTGGGTGTTGAATATGTATCGCTGAGCATGTAAAAGGCAGGTTCAATATCTGTGAAAGTTATTTTGTTAATCTGTTCAAGTGATGCTGGCATGTCAGCACGTTAAAGCAGGGGCAAAGAAAGCACGCTTTTTTCTTCTTCCTCTTTTTAAACATTCAGTGGTCCTGGCACTGTCTTTGCCTCGTGCAAATAAAAGCCCTGCCCAACTCATTTGCTGTTACTTCTGCAGTGCATGTGGCAGAGGGAGTAGCTGGCCCTGGTAAATTATAAAACCAGGTTTGCCAAAAATCCCTGTTGAGCTGGTGGACAGAGTCTGATTCTGTTGTTTTCAAAAAACTGTCAAGTGCATCTGAGCCATTTCCTCCATAAAAATGAGTTATCTTGAAAAAAATCCTTCCCTTTTGTAATAATTCCATATATAAAGTTAGATTTGTTTACAAATGAGTTTGTATGGTGTATATTCTACCACAACAGTATGTATTATTTCTAGGTGCAGTTATTAATGCAGAGCATAAAAAAGCAAAGGTTTATTTCTGTATCATAGAGCTTCTTCAGGAAAAACATATAATCTTGCTCTTTCAAATCTAGCTATTTCTTATAAAGAAGCCATATTTCTAATAAGTTTATTATCATTACTGAGATAAAAAAGATTTCAGCATTATTTATAATTTCTGGAGTTTGATATTACATTTTAAATATGATTATTCAGTGTCTTCTATGTGGTTAATAATAAAAATGGTATAATAACTAAATTCACTCTTCATTGTGGTCAGGAAACACAATAAAAGATAAAAAATAATTAAAGATTAATATTTCTAAAAGTTATTACTGACTTGAACTGCTGATTTGAATGTAACTTATTGATGCACAAGAAAAATCTTTTAAAACCCTTAAAGACATTTTTTTAATAAAAAAAAAATAAAAATAAAATGAGATAATGCCAGTGTCCTCACTAGGGTAACCAAAGTGAAACGATATGTTTAAAAAAAAAAAAAAAGACTATCAAATTTCCATCTATTCTTGTGGTAAAACTAGTGGCTTTGTAACTAGCCATCACACATGGAAGAACAAGTACAGCCCCCTCAAAGCCTCAAAAAATACTGAAAAATTTTAAAAGTAATTGTAACATTTATCACTGGCTACTGCATACAGTAGCATAATCCATGTGTAATTAATTACTATGATCCCCTCACATGCATCAACCAAATACGAGAGTTTGACAAGGCCGAAGGTGACTTTAATATCATTCCCTCTTGAAGTCACAGTCCTGTTGCTTTCCAAAGACTCTTCTATGACTGAGGAAAACTACAAAATAGTGCTGAGGGTTGATAATTCATGTTTTGTTCCATGTTATTAGTCAAAAAGGTAGAAAAAAGGGAATTTGAGTGCTTTCATGACTCCTCTAAACTGAGGATTATGCTATCAACATTTATTATTAACATGAGAAGTCAAATTTTTAAACACATTTTTCTTAATCTTTTTTTTAAGTCATGGTGAGGCATTTCTTTTACGCTACACCAATGACCACTTGCCATCACTCTGAACTGAGTTCTTCTGTCCCAAAGATCTAAATCTGTGTGATTTTTGTCTGAGATTTACCTATTTATTTTTCATAACAGAACTAAGCCTTAAAAGAGCAAATAGAAATCAGTGAGTGAAATACAAACTGAAAGGACCATTAAAAATTAGTATGTGATTCTTGGTGTACTTACAGTTATGTGAAAATACTCTTACACACCTGCTAGTCATTTTCTAGAAGTATCGTCATGGAAATATCTTAAATTTCTGCAAACACCTGAATTAATAAAGCTTTATGCGTGAAATAGTTGGATATTTTGATCTTATTATCAGTGTTGGTGAAGAAACCCAGGTTCCAGAAAGTGGAGAAACTTGACAAATAATGAGTTGGAGTAATAGTCCTAAGTCACCAGCCCAAAATCTTCCCCCAAAACACAAGATCAAATAACCTAACAACACATGGTACCCTAGGATACCTTTCCACAGCTGTCAACACTTCCCGGCTTCACAAACTGAGCTTTTAGTTCCAGTCAGTCTTGAGTGTGTTTGCCATGAGGGCATCTGTCATCTCAATGGTGACAAGATACTAGACTGGTGTTAATCACCAGACAAAGGCAGCAACCAAGGGAGAAGGGGGGGGGGGAAACATTAATCATATGCATAGATAGCCTGCAGAATGCAAATGGATGCAAAACCACTCTTAAATTCTCTCCCATACACTGTCTGTAGAAAAAAATCCCCCACTCATCTACCTGTAACCATCAGACCAAAACTCCCCTCTTGAACCGTGCATTCAATGCCTTCTACAAGTCTTTCCACATAGGATTAAGGTGGAATCATGTCATACTTCAGTGTATTACTCTGCACAAATATTTCAATAAACTAAAAGCTGACTGTAATAGAAATTCTGGTAGTTGCTGACAAGCACCTGTCACACATCAAAATGAGATAAAACATGAAATCAGCATGCACCTCAAATGCTTAGGAAGATATGCAAATGACAGAGAAGCTACAATCAGAGCCATTGCAAAATCACAAGCACCAGGATGAAAGGACGGGGTTTGTAATCTAGTCATCATGCAAAGATTTTCTTCCTGCTGCAAAGCTTGTTAATTAGAAATCTATCAATTATGATGCTTGAAAATCTCCACCTCCCCAGTACTCAATGAACATTTGAGGAGGCCAAATGCCACTCTTATCTCCTAGCAGAATAAAGAAAATTGTTGTTGCAGGTTGGAAGTTTAACACCACTCACCAGCACGACTGCTGGTGTCCTGATAGGGAAGGGGAGACTTCCCAATACAGGACTTAGACCTGAGACTGCTATTTGCACTGCAACGAGATTTCTACATACATTTAATTTAGTTTCATAATCTGTCTCGGAAAAAATCCTGAGCCTGTGGAGATCAACGGTAATCTCATTGCCTTAGTTCCCAGGCTGAGATCTGGAGATGGCACACGAGGGTATTGTAAAACGAAATTTGGGCTACACGTGTACCTTAATTAACAGATGCAGAGCTCCACTGCAGAGATTGCTGCATTTAGTCATAAGTGAAACTGCTCCTGTATATTTTGCACAGCTCCTAAAGTGCTTTGGGGTTTGAAAAGCAAAAGTTTGCATAAATCAATATATTTTTATTGTGTGTTACAGCCAAAATTACATGCTTGCACTCAAAGCCTGGGATCAGGGAAAATTTGTATAGGGTCATTTCTTAATTCTCCTATTAACGCAGTGCTCACTTGCTCGTGGCATGACATTTATGGGACGCTTTGGCAAAGCAGATCATTATTTTATTTCCCTATGTCAAGAACCCCATCATTACTTAAGCATCTTCAATATTCAGCAAGCAGATGCTTGCACTTCCCAGGAGCTGAGCTCTGTGGTTTGACAGACCATAGTAAATATCCATTCAGTATATGCATGGGAATCATTTTGATCGATGGATGAAGAAAATGGGTAATGTGTATCCAAAAGGGACAGGAAATAGCAATTCTGCAAAGCACTGTAGAGACTCTTGGAGTACTCCTCCAGCAAACATACAGTTCATACCAGGATTTTACTCATGATTCTCTGTCTAATTACTGTCTGCAATGATATGATTTATTTTATCTCTAACACTGAGGTCAGGAAGAATTCCTAAAATCATAGAATCATAGAATGTCTGGGCTGGAAGGGACCTCCAGAGGTCGTCCAGTCCAACCCCCCTGCAATAAGTACGGACATCAATTCTCTCTATGTACAGTGCTTCTGAGTGAAATTTGCATTAAATAGAAAAAAGAAATACTTTACATGGTGTGTGTAAGCAACTCAGTACCAGCCAAATTGTATTCAGGGGTTTACTGCTGAACAATTTTTCCCTTGACTTGATTTTACCTGTGCTCTAGAATGGACCTACCAAAGGGTTTATTGACTATATTGTGACTTGGGGTTTTTTTTCTCTTTTTTTTGTGTTAAGCGAATATGAATTGACCAAGTGGCATTAGTTAAATTTTGCTGAGCTGCTGGTATCAAATATATAAGTTCTCCCACTTTCTCTGGGATGCCCTCTCAAGTCTGTGCTTGTGGATGTGTTTTTGTGTGCATAAGTAATATAGAGGAAAAAAAACAAAACTGTAGTTTCTCCTTCACATACACAACACCCTTCTCCTCAGCTGTCCTCTGCTTTTGACATATTTCTGGGACAGCTCCAAGGAGGCTTGTTTTCTTGTTTTACATTTTAGTAGGAATTTCAGTGAAAGATTTCATGACACTTACACATAAAGTGTGTAAGGGTACAGTGCCTCAATTCTTAAATAACAATAAACCAAGGTGAAACACACTGGAGTACTTTAATGAGAAATTGTACTAAATTAGAGTCAGCAGCTGGGAAAAGACGAGCATGTTTCCTCTCCTAGCTGTAATTAGGAATAGAAGAAATGTCATTTCTAACACAGGAAGATTGATTCAAACCCTTTGTTTTTTGTCATTGCAGGCATGGGAGTGAGAAAGCTAATTACCTTCCCAAGGTTAATAAAAAAAACTGGTATCTGAAGTATACTCTGCCATGTGCTACCACTTTATGTTGGTTTAATAACTTCTGAAGTCAATGGCAGCTCTTTCATAGACTTCAGTCAATGCTAGATTAGATACTTACTATCAAAGAGAGGATTTACAATTAATATCTAGTGTGGATAAAGTGGAACACCCGTCTTCACAATTAGTCCTTCTCATTACAAGTCATTTGTTGTTCTCATCTTTTGATTCAAGGCTGCTGAAGAAAGCAGGCTGACCCTTAAAAATTTCTCCTAACTTAGAATTCTGTAATCCATTTCTTCAGTGGGAAGGAATCACCTGAAACCACATGAAATCGTTTCAAAGAAAAATGAAAATGAGAATATGACCTTTTCTCTCACTCTTTAATTTTTATTTTTTTTTAAGCCAGGGGAAGTAATTTTTGTTGGTGTTTTTTGTTTGCTTTCTTTGTTTTGTTTGTTTGCTTTTGTAAACTGTTTTTCACAAAAAGAACAAAAGGATGAATGCTGAAAACACTTGATCTTGCTGTAACACCTGAGCAAAGCATACCACATTCAGGGTTGTATTACCCATTGATGAAGAAAGGCCTCTTTAATGGCAAGACAGAACAGTGCAATAGGATCACAGAATCATTAAGGTTGGAAAAGACGTCTAAGATCGTCAAATGCTACTGTCAACCCAACACTACCATGACCATTAAACCGTGCCCCCAAGTGTCACATTTTTTGGACACCTCCAGGGATGGTGACTCCACCACCTCCCTGATATCAGACACATCTCTACCATGGTTGCTAGCCAGCATAAATCTAATGGCTAAAACAGAGTTTAAATGAGCACCAAACATGTTGCATGACAATTAAGAGCATTGCTTTGTCACTTTAAATCTTGTTAATGGGTCCTTACTATTTTAAGTTGACTGGGTGCAGAATTTGCTACCTACTCATCAGGTAACAGCCAAAAAGAAAAATAGCTCTTTTTGTATGACCAAAATAAAGTCTCATTTAGTTTCTCCTAATCATAATAATTTGGACAACAGCCATACTGAAAAATTTCTCTTCCCTCTGGGGTAAATGGGTCTCTGGTCTGCAAATGTAGAATTGAACTGCTTTGTCCCTTTTATATGTAACTTTCTACTTGGAAAATCATCAACTAATTTTACTCTGTTTGGGTTGACATGGTCTTTGTGCCAAAAGTTACGTTTGCATTCTAGTTTGGCTTCTTTTTGTCTATCAGAAAACTGATACACACACCCCCCTATATATCTGTGCTTTTATTATAAATACATATGTGTGCTCTATGGTAACTAGTTTTCTCGGGGGTATAGAGATTCCTCCTACACAGAATTAATGCACAAAGTACTCTAAAATGGGGATTTCAGTAACAGCTCTCTAATGTCACCATGTCAGCTTTAAAACACTTCATTGTTTATAGCTGTGTTCTGCTTTGGGAAAAATCCTTAGTGTCCATATAATCAACAATGCCATTAAGCTTTACTTCCTGTTGAATATAACTGATGAACTTCTACAAATGTGGAAATTCTGAGTTATATCAGTTACAGGTGGAACTGGATTTGAAGCAAGAAACACGTAAGCACTGGAACAACTGTTGTAGTCAAGCAAACAGCCCTTTGCTCTTTGGTAGCATAGAATAAACCCAAGTCTTACCTCCTCAGAACTTTGTGGTCTCTCTTCAGAACTTGAGAAATACTTTAGCCACCATCCCCTCTCTGTATCTCATTGTTATCATAACTATTTCTGTGAAATTATGCCTTTATCATTTAATGATTTTTTTAATACCAAAATCATCAAAGACTTCTCTCTTTAGATTCTCTGAAAAACTTTTTTTTTTCTGAAAAAAAAAAAAAAGTAACAAAACAATATACCTAAAGGATTTTGGAACTAAAATTGTTTTATCTTCAGTAGGACTGATGTCCTTTTAAAAACAGAAACATCCCCTCTGAGAGTTTAGAGCAAGTGATCATAGTGTTCTCTTGTTGTCTAGCCAAACTATAATTTTTTCTTTATCCCAATACCCAACCAACCAAGCATGACTTGTTTATTTTTTTTCCCAACCATTATCCTCAATTGCTTTTTTCCTCTCAATAATTAGCCTTTTCCAGTGATTTGAAAGACAACAGTGGAGAACTGGTTGCTTAAGATGTGGCTAGTGCCATTGCACAGAGCTGTTGAATATTTTGAGAGTCATGGCACAAACAACACCGGGAGAAGAGTTTGATTAAGCTGAGTGGTTGCATTGGATTTTTCATTTAATTTGTTTGGGTTTACTTTTTAATCTCAAACAGACCATTTGCAGCATTCTTTGGCAAAACACACTGTTTTAAAGACACGATGCTGAGAAGAATGTTTTCTACGAAACGTGAGCTCAACTGTCGACGTTTCACATGTAATTATAAACTGATATCTCAGTTGCACATCTTCTGAAAGCTGACAAATCTTTTTAATTTCGTGAAACCCATGTCATCTTATGAAAATATATGCTGAATGCAGAATTCTACGTGGATTTGACTTGAAGCCAGGCAAAACAAAGGCTTTGACAATTTTTCTTATTTTCAGTTCCAAAAGTCAAACAAAACAGAGGGAACAGATCACAGACCCATGCAGATTAAAACTCTGCAAAATATTCACATGTATTCCTGAAACCAGAAATTTCTGAGCTGTCTAAATCTAGCCCCCTGGAGATGGTTGATTCAATGTAATGAAACCAAATAGTGAGATAAGACTATCAGCACTAAAAACATCTCTCCTATGCCCTTAAGGCAGCATGTTCTAACTTTAATGTGTTTTATCAGGTACCTTACAGTGTCTTCTTTACCACAAACAGAGAACAACACTATTCATAACAAAAAAAAAACCAAAAACCAAAAACAATCAACTCATTGATAAGGGTAGTCAGCACCTCCAGAACTCAGACTTCTTGATTTTTGTATCCCAATTATATAAAAATTCATTATAGACTCACAGAGACTCAGGCTGTCACTGGAGACTCAAGGAAGGTGCTACCACACAAATCACAGAATGGCTGAGTTTGAAAGTGACTACTAGAAGTTGTTTCATCCATTCCCCAGGATAAAGCATGTTTGGGGTTTCCTAATAGTCTTTCAGGACTATAGAAAAATATTTTTGTTGAATTGCATATACAGCCTGGATAATCTTCAAATATCCCTTTTTGGGATTATTAGCTTTTGTAGCTTTCCACTTTTGCTTTGTAATCCATGATGTCTGTCACAGAGAATTACAATATTTATACATGCTGCATGGCACTCAGTCCTGCCAAATTAAAGTGGAGTTACCTGATCCTATTGTAATAAAAGAAAGAACCACACACTGAAATCTGGTCTAGATATAGGTTTTTGGTGCAGATAATTGAATCCCTCTTTTTCTCTTTTGGAGGGCAGTCATAAGCATACATCACAGGAAAAGAGGCATGAAGAGGAAAGCTAATAATATATTTAAGTGGCTATTTTCTTTAGCAATGTCCTCTTTTGTACATTTATTTTTAATGATGGTTCATGTATATATACCGTAATCAGAGGTGGCTGGCCCATCGATAGCAGCAGTACATTGCATTTTATGTATTCCAGATATGTGAGACAAGGAGAGAGATTCATTGATTGAGTCCCTGTATTTTAAGTGTTACTATATTTACTAGATAACAAATTAGAGATTTGTTAGACAGCAGGCTAAGTAGCTGTCTGTGAATCATGTATTTATTATGCATGACTCTTTTGGAGTCATTAGAAGTTGAAAAGGAAGACTCACTAGGATGTGAAGGGGAATTCAGTTTGGAGCTGCTTGGGGACCACAGTGATGTGTCTAAGCAACCGTCACTGTTAATATTAGTCCCCAGGTTACAATGCTGTGGCTTGCATATGAAGTTTTCAAAGATATTTGCAAACAGTAGCATCATGATACAAATGGATAGACCAGGGTACAGAGAACCTTAACAAAGTCCCCATCAATATCTCCAACATCAATGCTATTGGAAACAGCAGCAAACACAGTAAATTTGATTTCTATTCCTCACCTGCTAGATAGTACATTATATTCACTGTCTGAAACTTCTTGAATGTAATGTGATGATGTCTAGATGCAAAACTGTAGACCATTTCATTTCCTTCCCTTTCCATTTTGATATAACAGGGAGTCTCATTTCCTGTCTTGAATAATTTTGGGGTCCTGCTCACATTGGTAGTGCTCAGCTGCAAAGATGGCAGCGAGGTACAGGCAAGCAGTGATGCTGTTGTAGAAGTTAGGGAGAAAAAAAAAAGGATATTGTGAGTCCAAGTATATAGTTTTTGTTAAAAGGTAATTACTGACATTGGAACTGTGCCAGAATATGGAAGAAAAATCCAACAAAGAGCACAGGTTAATCTCCCTTCTTAAAGCAGAAACAATTCAAGCAAAACAATAGCTCATGGTGAATAGAAGAATACAGCAGTCACGCTTCACATCTAGCTTATTTTACTTAACCAGGTGCTGTCAAGTATGTGACTAGTGGATCACCTGCAGGCCAAATCATCTGGCAAGATCACTGACTGAAAATTTTATATGAACAGATCTTAACATTGGCCTTTTACTTCTCATCAGTGAAGCTACTGTATTTAGGATCACCCAGATCTAATATCAGAACTTCACAGTGTCAGGATCTAAGGACTCATGAATATAGGGAAAATAAGAAAACTGTGATGGTTCCCTTCATTGTTCTCTGATCCACACTAATCCTGAAGCTAAGATTAGTTATAAGTTTAATTATAGTAAATCTCAGGTATTCACTTTGACCATGGATATATTTCAGGCTAAACCTTTGTTCAAATTCCATTAAAGTAGCCCATGAGAGCCAAAATACAGCAGTCAACTGTAAAAAGACATTTGACTTTTAGCAATAAAGTTCTAGCATGTCTGATGACACTGTTATGGAAGTCAGGAAGGCAGACTACTCCATGTGCAAACAGATTGCAATATCACAAGTCCTGATGATTATTAAGAGCTGAGCTCCAGTGCCCAATCCACTGACTGAGATTACATCTACCATCATTACTAGAATGAAATGTACACATCATGTTAGATCTTAAAATGTAGCCTTGTTTGAGTATCAATCAAAATTTAAAGCTTAAATTTAAGGAGGTGAACAGAAAGAGTTAGGTGAGATATGGGTTTTCAGTAACTAATAGAAAGCATATTCATGTAAGGACAGGTTTGGGAGCAAAATACTTAGATGCACACAAGAAATGGGTGATTACATTTTTTAAACAGACTTTGTTATATAAGATGATGTTTTGATCGGTGCAAAAAAGACACAAATTACTCAACCTGAATTGGCAAACTTACCTGGGTTTTTGTAAAGGTCTAAGTAACTCCACATTAAGCAATACAACACAAATCTGAATTTAAATGTAGTTAATTGATGGATTTGAAATATTGTCTCATAATATGATGGTAGTCTTCAATGGAATAATTCAGTCCAATAAGGGTTCTTTGGGGGTCCATTCTTGGCTTAGTGATGGACTGGTCACATAAATATTAAAATGTTAAAAATCATGCTATTTGCACTGTCAGAGGTATAATGTGGGGGAGAAGCAGCCTTCTCAGTGCACTTTCAACTGGTAATACATTGAGCTCATAGAATGTATTGTTATTGTAATCTTTTTATTTTTGCAGACCCAATAGAACACATGAGGCCATGAGCTGTCAATGTTCCATCTCAAATGACTGTGTTCTGTGGTGCACTGAATTTAAGGTGCAATTGTAGGGAAATAGGGGTAACAGTGGATAGCTTGATAGCCTGATAGTTTGATACTGTTGAGAAGAGTGCTATCAAACAAATGTTAGAGTAATGTGGTCTTGCTAAATGCACCGTTGTTGTGTTCAGCTTTTGAATTTTTTTAGATTTTGAATATGCTAAAAGCAGACATCACTCCAAAAAAATGCACTGGGAACAGAGTAGAGTCTGGGGATAGTGTTCAGTGCTGGAATGTATGAAGAAAGTCAGACTAGGTTTTTTTTAACTGATCTTGTTCAAGAAAATACATAACTAAGAGATCATCAAGAACAGAGAAGTACTTATTTCAGTTTTTCTTCTCATCTCTGTACTAAAGCAAAATTACTTTAAGAGGTGTTTAAATTGAGATACATGGTTAGGTATTGGGTTGTTTTCATCCTGTTTCCTCTTTTTTTTTTTTTTTTACAATTACTGTAATTAAGACTACTTTCTTGTATATAACTTCACTCTGATGTCCCCAGTTGTAAACTTGGAGAAGGCAAACTGAAGAGTGTGCTGAGATAAGAAGTTATAGCCACACTTTCTAATCTGACAATGGATACTCTGCCAATGTGGAGTGGGTGTGGTCCATAGAGAAAAAAAAAAACACAAATTAAGGAATGGATGGCACAAAACCAGCAGTGGGCAAGGTCTGTCAATGGTGTAAAGACCTGTGTTAAGGGAGGTAACTACAGGCTGTGGTGGCTCACAGTTCAGAAACCAAGAAGTCAAGAGAAAGAAATCAAAGTTTACAAAATGAAGGAGTGTTCTATGTTTCATCCATACAAGTTTAAAAGAATATACTCATTTTAAAAATCTTTGTTGCATGCCAAAATAAGACTGGTTGTATCAGATTAAAAGAAAGGTCTCTCTGTCCCAGCATCCTGGCTCTTAAAGTGGCCTGGAGCAGGTATAGGAACAAAGCAAGATGATATTCTTCCTAGGACATTCCACCAGGCTCCAGCTCTTCATGGCAGATTTTATTTCCCTCTAGATGACTCTGCCAGATCTGGAGGCTAAAACTGCAAATTCAAGTGTAAAATTGGGATTTTAATGTTAAAGGCAAATCTCACTGTGGAATCTCTACAGAAGCTTCTGTACTACTGCTGCTCCAGTAAAAGCAACCAAATATACACTCACAATTTCTATTTAAATCAATTTGATTTATGCATCAGTGTCTGAGGGCAAAATATGCCCCTGTGAAATTTCTCATCAATATATAAGAGCAGGTGCTTTCCCAGAAAAACAACTTTATTTATATCTCTGGGATCCTAGTATAGCCTTTTTTGGTTTAATCTTTTCCAGAACACTGTTATATTAAAAACCTTTTCAGTGGCATCTATGGGATTAATAATATCTGCCATCTACAAAGACCTTACTTTCATTACAGGTGATAAAATACACACTGTTTTCTTGTATACATATATTGCATTTAACTCAAGGTACCTAAGACATTTTTTAAATGAAAAATAAAAGAAATGCTTCACTCGTCAATGAAATGAGCTTTTAGGGGTGAAACACAACAGCTGTTTAACATCACAAAGCAATATCATCGAATAATTTAGTTCATAAAATTGAGAAGACAAGAATATTTATTCAGGGGAAACTCCAGATGGGATTTAGGAAGGCAGATTGTCATTCCAAGCCAGTGTTATAATTTTAACCAAAAAAACCCAGTAATTCTTGCAATATTTTTATTCTTTCATAATGTTCTCTAAATACTAGATAGCAACAAGAGATCACTATAAGTCTATCATTATAAGACTAGGCAACCTTCTCCCTTTTTTAGCATGGCTCAGATGAGTGCTACAATTTATGTCAGAAGATATGAGGATATAAGTTTAAGTACATTGGATCAGAACATTAATCTATTTAACTCAATATTTTATTTTTTTTCTGCAGCAGTGGCTAGTATCAGCTGCCTTCACAGCTAATGCTAGACATTAAAAACATCACCAATGTATAATCTTCATTCATGGAATAGACTATTAAAAAAAACCAAACCTTAATCCTAATTCCCACCAATTAGCTGTTGACTTACATTTAGTGTATATCCCTTTTCTAGGTTAAATCTCTCAAATGTAATGGTAAATGTTTTCATAAACAGTGTAACATCACTGGAATATGAATGTTTGTGGCCATTGAGCATATTCCATATAATCTGTATTTATATTACTGATGACCCTGCAGATAGGTGCAATGTGAGCTGATGAGAACTTTGGTAAGCAATTTCCTTGCATGCAGAATTTGATCCTTGCAGGACATACTTCAGCTTGATAAACCTAAAATGAACTTTGACTGTGTCTGAAATTGGAATGGAAACAAGCTCTGGAAAATCTGATGGTGTATTAGGTCATCAATTAGTGAGACCAGTTTTAGAGCACTAAGAGCTTCAGCTAGTCATACCCAACCTTGCTGCTCTGACAGGAAAATGCATCTTTTTAATTCCAGAACTTCCAGTAACCAAGTCCATCACCAGAAAGTTATTTAAATAGAAGCCTTAAAAGCCTTGAGGCATACAAAGTTATTGTACATTATGGATTCTTACAAGAGATGAGAGTAGCAATGGAGCTTTAAATCACACAGAGAAAAAGACAATTTTAGAAAATTGACATGTAAAGTTTCTGAAGTAGGGATCCAAAATTTTAAAGAATTTTAAGTATGTGTGGGTAAGGCAAAGGGAGAGGAAAATGAAAGAAGTTCATAGTCCTGGAAGGAAGAAAGGAAAATAGAAATTTAAACTGAATATTTAGAAAAATGCACTCAAGGATGTATTATAGAAATTCTTGCGGTGTTTTGAAATCCTGACTCCTGAAAATGGTCTATATGTGAATGTATTTGAGATTTTTGTGTTAGGCAGTGATACACCTCTTAGAAAGAATCAGTTTGGGATTCTTTGAGTTCCTTGGACTTCTCCCTTCTTTAAACTTGTTGAGAGCTGTGTTGGGCTCTTAGGCCATTCCACTTCAATCTGTTGAGCTTGCAGTCAGGAACTGCTGAGGGACATCATTAAGATCAGGGTCTTACTCTCTGCAGGATCCAAGGTGGTTTTAAAACAT
The DNA here is from genome assembly GCF_000691845.1 of Merops nubicus. Classification (NCBI taxonomy): domain Eukaryota; kingdom Metazoa; phylum Chordata; class Aves; order Coraciiformes; family Meropidae; genus Merops; species Merops nubicus. Next base: position 32,162 of record NW_008594023.1, on the reverse strand, counting down.
GCTTTCATGAGAAAGGTCCTTCAGTAAATAATAAAAGTAGATTTTGAGGACAACTAACATGCAATGCGAGGTGCTAATGTGGTCTCTTTTCTTCTGCTACATTAACAGAGCTGGTAACTTGTGACACAGATTGATTACACATTATACACCAGTACCTGAAAGGTACTTCGGCCCCAAAGAGCTTATAGTCCAAGGTAAGCAACTACCAGTGAATACAACAGCTGGGAAAGCAGAAGGTAGTAGCAAAATTATAATCAGTGAGATAAGCTGATGAGTCACAGCTCATCAGCTCATAATCCAAAACATAAGATGCCATCTAACACTGTCAGTACCAGGCAATTCATCATGTCTGCTCTGCATTGTGCTTAAAGTCTTGCAAATATGGACAATTGTGGGCTGGGGGAATTTTCATCTACTCCTATTGTCAAGTGAAATTTCAGTCATCAAAGGAAAAGCCGAAGAGAAGATCTGAAATGCTTTCCCTAGGGAGACAGAGGGTAGGGAAAACGTATGCTGGTTGGAGCCCAGACCATTTTATGTTTAAAGAACTGTAACTATTGCTTGGTTTCATCATCAGAAAAGAGCATTACCAAGTAATTTCAAGGGGTGATCCAATGTATTCTGCACTCTTTTGAAGTTTTTGAGAGTTACCTCCAGAGTGATCACATCACTTGGTTCTGCACTACTGCTAACAAGTTACAAAGCGTGAAAAATAACTGTATCTCAGTAGAGGTGTTGTGGCTTCCTGGATTATCACTAAATAAGAAAAATTTTAAAAGAACCCCCTTCTTTCTATATGAGAACTTAATACAGCTGCTGAGGAGGTCTCTCCTGTACCACAAACACTGGAACTGCCAAATGAATGCAGATTTAGGTACAGGAACTACTGAGTTCATGTAGACAAAGCCATGAAAGAGCCCAGAGGTACTACTCAGGAGTGTGCTGAACTTTCAGTGGTGATGTGATGTCACAGAGAAAGGTCTGCAGGGAAACTGCCCCAGCACTTTGCAGGGTCTCAGTCTTGCAGTTTGGGGTGAGCTCTGGCTGAGACACTGAGCTACCAAGTAAAAGTGCTGTTGGAGGAGGTAAGCAGTGAGGACTGTGCAGTATCAAGGAGGACAAAAAAGGAATAACTCTTTGCAAAGACTTTAGAGAAGCAGGATCCAAATCCCTTGTTGCTTGGATGTAGGCATAGTTAGAGGCTATGTCTAAACAAGAAGAGAATTGAGGCTGCCAGGTTGAAGGACAGAAGTTTGTGGCTTTTAGTAATGGAAAAGCTTTTCCCCTGCCTGCAGATGTCAGATGTGCCCTTATAGATAAGCCTGAAACAAGTGACAAGGAGCAGATTCCCTTGGAGGAGGCATCTTGGCCAGCAGGCACTGATCCACGTGTTGGCATTGAGAGTAAAGAGTGGATGGTCATGGCTACAGCCTTCTGCAGAAGACAGAAACACTTATCTGCCAACCAGACTTCTTGTCTCAGGAGGTTCACGGCTTGTTCAGGCTTGAATCTAGGATGCTGCACAAACTGCTGAAATCCATCCAGACTTCCAATGATTACCCATTGCTTCTCACCCACTTGGGCTGATACTGCTAAGTATTGAGTGACCTTGAAGACTACAAGCCTCTAGGATGGAGCCCAGGAGCCCAGGGCTGTTCTCTGTAGTCATGTCAGTCAAGAGGAAAGACTTAAGTAGGAGTGGATGTTATCTTTCAGAACAACATCTGGTTGCTCTAATTACCATGGGCTTTTCACAGAGGAAAAAGGACTTATGGGGAGAGATGGAGTCCATCTGACCAAGTCAGGCAAAAGCATCTTTGAAAGCCAGCTTGCTGACCCTGCGAGGAGGGTTTCAAGAGAAATGTATCAGGGCAAGATGACCACAGACTGATGAGACATAAAGGTGTAAGGAAGCACAAAGGGACAAACTGATGGCAGGGATCATGGTTTTCACATTTTGCTTGAAATAGAGGGAAGATGGATCTTTTTCAAATATCTGTACACAAAAACATGCAGCATGAGAAATACCAGAAGTCACAAATCTTCAAGCTGCAGGGCTATGATATTACAAATATGGGGGTATAACTGAAATGGGTGAGTAACACTTTCTTAAAAGGACAGACCAAAAGGCAAGAAAAAGGCCACAAGTCCCTCAATGTGAAAAGCAGCTTGAATGTTGAGGGTTTGCCTGAGAATTTCTGACAAAACGATGAGGAGCTTATGGTTAAAGATCAGAGGAGAGACAACAAGGGCAGTATCATGAAGGACATCTCTTCCAGATCAACTGATCAAGAAGAGGGTGCAGATAAAGTGTTCTTTAAACAGACAGAAGTATCATCACTGGTCCTGGTCAAGCATCCTGACATCACATAGAAGGGTAACTTGAGGCCATTTGCAACATAGGACATTTTCAGAGAGCATCAAGGACAGTAGTTTGACATGGGAGATCAGTGATCTGACTAGTGAAGACACTCTACTGTGTGTGCTTTTCACCAGAGAGAAAGAATTCTTGCAGGACATGAAAGCTGACATCAGCTTTTCGTAAAACAACCACATTCAGGTAAGAGAACAAGACAAATGGCAGAATGACAACTCTGGACTTCAGGAGAGCAGATTTGGGCTTGTTTGGGCAACTAGTTAGCAGAATCACATGGCAGACTGCCCTGAATTTCAGAGGGGACCAGGACAACAGCACACACTGGGCGCTGGCTGGATAGAAATTAGTTTTGCAGAAAAGGACCTGGATGTCCTTGTGGGCAGCATATTGAGTGTGAGTCAATGACGTTTAGAGGTCTGGAGGATGTGAGATACAAGAAGATCTTGAGAGAGTTGAGTTTGATCAACCTTAGAAAGAGAAGGCAAAAAGGACATCTTACAGCTATCAAGAAGTACCTAACAGGCGTATAGGACACAGAGAGAAACTTTTATTAGAGATGCATAGCAATAGGAGCAGAGCCTATGGAAGCAAGTTGCAACATGGGAAATTATGATTAGATATAAGGACGAAGTTTTGCACCGTGAAGTATTTTCAAAGGATTTTAAAAGGAGTGTGAACTTACTTAAATGAATCTGTTAAAGATGAGGCTGAAGAGTCTGTATTGCAGTTTTTTGATTGGTCTCTGATGAGAGATTGGATTATGGATGGAACAAAACCACTTATAAACTGCTACAAGAGACTGAATTAATTTTTCAAGAAAAAAAAGTGACTCAGTTCAGCAGAAATCATATGGAGGTTATTGATGATAGTAGCATAAATGTGGGTGAGAATCCACATTGCTAAGAGCTGGAAAATCTTGGGGAATCTAAAGACAAACAAGAACAGCACATGGAGAAGATGCTGAAGACCAGCATGAGCTAGGACAATGTCAGGTGTATTGGGAAAGTGGAATAAGCTCCAGCAGATTTTGCCACTCATCAAAAGTTTCAAGCACCATCACTGTATTTGGCTGTATATAGCACAATGTTAAGTGCCCTGTGAGGAGGTAGATAGAGCTGTGATACAAGCTGAATCAACTACTAGAAATTAAATGGAACATTTAAAGCTGTTAAGATGGATGCTAATGCAGAAGTCATTCTGTTGATACAAACATTGTGCAGTCTTTAGTAGAAGAGCTACAGATATTACAAAAATCAATAAGCTAAATGTGAGTGAAAGGTTGTATTCAAGGTGTATGTGTTGTATTAAAGATGTATGTGTCTTAGCTGTACATGTAAATAAAAATAGAAAAGATGCAAACTGCAGTGGCACTAGTGTAGAGGAAAATCATTTTGAGTCAAAAGTGCATCTTACTGATGTTCTCAGTAAAACTAGCTTTGTTGAAGACAAGAACAGAAAAATTTTAGCAGGTGTGTTCCTGGTAATAGGTAGGCTGTTGGCATGACAAATAGAGCTAAAAGAGCCAAATCCTCCTGCTGTGTGGAGTTGTCCTTATATAAAAACTGAGTTACAAGAGGAGATACATAGACTTCTTTACAGTAAGAATGACAGGGCAAAAATGAAAAGGAAAGATTCCCCCTGCTATTGTAGATGGAAGAAAATGACTTACTAAAAGAATTAATGTTAAAAAAATAATTTTTGTTTGATGTGTTATATTTAGGAGGACTCTTGGCATGTGCTCTTAGTAAAAAAAGACTATAATTTCAATACTCTCTATGGGACACATGCTTTCCCCAAAATGCCAGTTGAGTTTTCTGAGGTACTCAAGGTATTTTTCTTCATGAAATTTGGCCTTCTGAAAGAATGTACTTTAGCACCAAGGGCTCCATTATATTAGACATTAACAGTTAATCTGAATTTTTGTCAATACACTAATTGTGTTTATCTATCCATTCCACTGGATACCATCTTGGGCAAAAGCCCAAAATTAAAGATACACCAGCTATAAGGTACTGACACGACACCAAACTTAGCTGCCTATGAATACCTCCACGGTTAATCTTCTTAAGATACAGTCATTAACATGTTTTCTTAATTACAGAATGTCGCAAAGCCTTTGTGTCACAGAATCAGAATGTTAAGGGTTGGAAGGGACCTCAAAAGATCATCTCAACACCTACCAGTGAGACAAGATAGTGGACACTGCCTAGTTGCCTAATGCAATGTGAGCTGTGGATCATGCTCTGTTGGAGCAGTTGTGTCACTGCATGGTTTCTTCCTCTCAGCATGGCAATACTGCAGCGGGTTAGAAGCTGCTGGAGACCTGCACTAGTGCCATTTGCTGTGCATTGAGACAGAAACAGTAAAGATCTAGAAACTATTTTGAACTGACTTATGTGATGAGAAGTTGGAAAAAAGAGATTAGACAAAACTACATTTTTTTTTTACTTCTTAACTAAAAAAAACAAAAGAATGAGGTCTGTTGATGCTCTCAGAGGTTGACTCAGAGTGGTTTCTGAATATAGCTTTCAATTCCTCTGTCTCATGAAGTCAGCTTTCTGACAGAGAAGAGAGAGCAGCTGAATTGGGCATGTTGTAGCCAGGAACAAAGTGCAATCTCCTGGCAGCTAGTTTTGTGAGAAAGCATGGTAGTCTGTCTCATTCACTTCACACGTGGGCTTTGAACACTTGGGTAGACAGCCCAGGAAAACCCATGACCTGACACGTCCCATTTCTCATGTGATCTGTAAAGACAGCTATTGGTGCAGCAACTATCCAAACAGATGATGCTGGGAAGACAAATGGATCAAGGAATAGGGCATCAAAATTTTCCTGTGGTGCTCACCTCTTGAACCCCTCATTCATTCTCTGTTTAACTACATTTTTAAGGCAGGAGCTGAGTTTTTGTGCACAGCATCTCATCCATTGAGGAAATGCTGAGACACAGCCATTAACAACAGTGGTTCCTGCACAGCACATCTTCCAACTCTGCATCAAAGTAGGAAGATTCAGATACAATACAAGTTGTGGCCACATGTAGCTTGCACTGTACAAAATAAGATATCTTTTCTTCCTAGGTCATAGAAATTGTCTTCTCCTAAATCTATCTTTCATCTTCCAGCCTAGTATCCTGTCTTTTAGTCAGCTTGGTCATGCATGGTCCATTGTTGTTTTAATTAGCTCAATTCACTGCCATAACCAGATGAGACATATTTTGGACACAATGGAAATAATTTTATTCACTTATCACATTTATCTCAGGAGTAAACTAGACATCTAGCCATCTAGATTTTAAGGATTTTGTGACTAGGAAAAAATACTGTTTGAACCACTAAGGTAGAAAAAAGTCTCAAGACCACAGTCCCCAAGAGAGTAAATCAAACCCACAAACCACAAGAAATCTGATACATCTCCTTGATTCAAAACAGTAATTTGAGGATTGATGTCTCCATATTGTCCCTGGAGCAACTGTTTTCCTGGGATTTTGCTGAAAAGATTACAAAGGTAGTAGGAAAACTGCAAACTACATTTCTCAATGTCACCATTTTTAATCCTTCAAGTGCTCATGTTAGAAGTTTGTTCATCCATTACACATCCTCCCCACTCATTGTAGGAAAAGGAATAATCACATATAAAACATATAAATAAAACAGAAAAAAAAACCAACCTTCTGCTGTCAGAAATCTAGATGTCTCCCACTGTGACTGAATCAGTTCCTGTCCTCATTTTCACATGCACAACAAGAGGCCTGTGGTTAGGGAAGGTAATTGGGTCAGTTCCCCCAAAACACAATTCAGAGAGAACAAGCAGATTGTTAACTCTCACACAACCAGAAAGAAGATTACTGCTGCTGGATCCTTTGTATATGATCCATATCCGTCCTTCTCCCACCACTGGAACTTCTCCTATATGAACTCTTCATTTTGTGCAATGTCTGAAATTAGACTCAGTTTTAGTAAGGCCATGTCTTACTAAATCAGGCATATGATATGCTTTTCCAAAATCCTTTCATATTTTTTTAATTTTTCAGTTGAAATGTAATTGAAAAGCTGAGAAGTTCAGATATTACCCAAATACTCTAGAGTTCACATAACATTATAATTACCAATAAATAATAAAAGTAAATAATAATAAAAATAATAAAAAGATAATTAAAAGTGTCTGACAATTCATATCTGGTATTCAGCCTAGGGTATCTTAAAGAGTGTCCATCTTTCAAAAAACAACAGAGCATTTACCCACCCTCTCAGTTTTTGATCCTTCTAAGTGTGTCAAGATGGACACTCAAAACAACCTTTTTTTCAATATCTTGGCCAATGTTTTTCATTCTGTATCCAGTTTACTGCAGCTGCAGTAAAAGAGGTCTAATATGTGGGCTTGTCTGAATAGGGCTTGGTTATATAAAACCATGGATATTGTGCTAGCAAAGGGTTTCTTGATTGCATGAAGAATAGAGTAGCCAAAGAACAAAAAGTTTAAATAAGTGGTACCAAGAAATCACTCAAGTGCAATGATGAATATACTAGAGCTTTTATGTGTGAGGAGGGAGTAATATTGAGCCTGTTCTGTTTTAAGAGCTGTTATATCATGGTGAAAGTATTCAAACCAGAATAAGAAATGTTTTCAAAAAGCTTCAAAATAGATTTCTTTTACTGGATCAGACAGAAATGAGAGGCAATATCTTTAGCTTGTGCTAATTCCACTTTTAAAAGTTGCAGAATTTTTGTCATTGCTTTTAGTGGAATGGAATGTGACTGTGGAAGAGAATGGCTGTGAACTGCTTTTAAGGAGGTATGGTTTTATGGGAGCAGTAAACAAATAAGATATCCATTCTGCAGATATTAAGTAAGATTTTATTGTCTAGGAATAACCAAGAATCTTACTTCTTAAGAAGGAGCTCTTCACTGACTGAGCTTTCCTCCTTCCTGTTTGGCTGCTTAACTCCATACAAGAGCCAGAACAAGACTCATGCAATATGAAGTCACATTTAAAATCCCTGATTCACAGTTTTTAGTGGGATGACATAGTAGTGCATAAACCTTTTTTCCAGCTTTATGTGCAGGAAATAGTTTTCACTCTTCTTGCAGAGGAAGGATTTTGATCTGCTTCTTAACAAAAAAATATAAAGTCACAAGTTTACCAAACTTAGAAGACTTATGAGAGAAATTCAATATCACATATAAAATAGATTATATCTATACTTTGAGTATGACCTAATTGTCTGCATAGAGCCTTACCTTGGTGAAATCTGCCGGCATGTTGTCCCTCTGTTCTGAAGTGAGGACTTAGACAAGTCTCAGTTTATGCTCATATTTCATACATAGATATATCCCTTGCAGACATCTGGAATGTGACTCAGCTCCAACTTAAAACAAATATACCTTTATTACTGCTTGTAGGTATATATGTGTACATTAGTGGCTTCATTCAGCTCCCAATGTAAAGCACTCATACTGTGATATTCTTGAGAGCCTCACTGGGCTTCCAGTCACTCCTCCAGCAGACTACTCTTCCACAAGGTCTGTATCATGTCTGCGAGTCCTTGGTGTACACTTTGGATGCCCTAGGACATGTCAAATGGCACAAAAAAAGCTTGGGCAACCTAATTGAGCTCTATAACATCATGGAGTACAATAACCTTAAATACCCAGTACAACAGTAAAAACTTACAGTCGAGTCCTACTCTGCTAGCATATTCTGGTCCTGAAGTTGAATGACATACATCCCCTACTTTGTCTTCAAAGTTGTGCTTGTTGTCTGAATTCAAGCAGAGTACATACAATCCAAAACATTGTAGCGCTGGCTGACAGACATTAGCAGAATCCTTTTACAGAATAACAGAAAGTTGCCAGATGCTACTTTACTTTTTGCTCTTCAGTCAACTGCAGCAATCATAGGTTGATGCCTGAATACAAAATGTCAGTCACTATGGAGTCAGAAGCTGGAGAGACAGGTCAGTTATCAAATAATATTTATCTAGCCCTTTTAGTAATCAGAAGCATATGATTTTCTATTATCTTTTACAGAGATAGACACAACTCCTACCCAATTAAACCAGAAATTCCTGGGCTTCTTTTGTAAATTGGAAATCTGACAGCTTATAAAACAGCTGATGAATGAGGGTTTGGTTACAGAAGTAAATGGGGTTGTTTAAGGGTAGATGTACACGGCAGGAACCCTGGTTTCACCTTGCAGAGGGTTCTGTCTCAGTATGAGCTTAGATATCCCCCATGTACTACTCAGTGAGGCATGGCAACCCGTCAGCTGTGCCAACACCACTGTGGGCCTGTTCTAAGTAAGAACACAACCACACTTCCCATTTGGTGGCCCAGCAAGCAGCCTAGCAAAAATGCTTTTCATTGATTTGTTTTCTAAAAACTGGACCATTTACCCATCCCAATTACCATCACAGCTGGTGATGTAATGCCATGGTACCAAGATACAAAGGTGAAGCAGAGCCCGGATGGAGCAAGGCTGTAATTTTTGGCCTTGATTAGTTTCATATAATGAAGGCTTGACTTAATGTTGAAGGTATATGAAATATTTTCAACAAGACTATAAATAGGTTAAGACATTTCTATACCCTCACACTCTTAGAGCTTCCTCTTCTTCCCTTCATCATTGGTTATCCACCTCCCACCCTGCTGCTTCTTCTGCTGTTCCCCAGTACAGTTGCATTGGGGAACACTATAAACCACAACCCTCACATGACCCAGGTTAAAATAAAGCCTCCTTTACCAAGAATGATTTACTGAGTAAGTTTCCAGCCAAATTTTATCATTATGAGAATGTCCATATGGGAGCTAACCACCTGTCCCTTTAGACCTGTATCCTGCCCCTGGCAAGAGCTCAAGAACCTCCTGCTCTAGCAATGTTAGTGTTCTTTCCCCCTAGTAATCCTTTAAGCACATCTGGTAAAACAGAGTTTATATGTGGAAACAGGACCATGCAGAAAGGGAGGGGGAAAACATCTCTGAATCACAGCTTGAGCTATTTGGCAATTTTGGACATACCTAACTTGAAGAAAACTGTTGTGTATTGCTACTATTTATTCCAGATTATTTAGTTATTTGTAAAAATATTTCAATCAGGTTTTATAAAAATTAGTGGTATCCACGTGACTTTCTCTTCAGCTAGACTAGAGTCTGGAGACTAAATCATAACCTATTCTGAAGAAACTCTAGCCAAACTTCCAACAATGTTTTATGCAAATATGCTTCACTCCCTGGAAAGCATTTTAAGACTTCTATAGGCAGGAATTGTATAATTCTTTCAGCCATTACAACCATTTTGATTGAAAATCTCTAACATTTTTCATCAGCCTTGTCTTTGAATGCCTTGTGTTTCTGCATGTTAGAGGAGTTGTGCAAGAACACAGACAGAAAAAGTTAGGAATACAATTTTAAACATAACTTCTTTTCAAGGTCATGGGTCAAAGAAGATGCCTGAGCAATGTGAATGTTATTAAATTTTCTGTACTGCAAGCAGTCTTCTAAATATGTATATATACATGCACAGGCTGGCTGCGACCTGAGTGTATTATCATTCATTAACTGCCCATTGGGGACCACTGGGATAGTTTTCTTAAAAGAAGAACAAGAATTGTAATAAGACTTCATGACTATGATGCCAGTAGAACAGTACAAGCCTTGCTGAAAGTGCAAGTAACAATTAGCTCTTCAATCTCTGGGGAGCCAGGGGGTAAAACTGATGGAATGTCTGAGAAGTGCTTCCTGAAGAGAGAAAATTGTTCAAAAACCTTAAGGAAATTTGCAAGAATGAGATATTTATGTTGTTGGTTCCATTTTTAGAAACTAAGAGAAGAGGTTATATTCAGATCCTGGAATTAATGTTCTATTAATTTAAGCTGGTAGATTTGCTTTCTTAAATATGACATCATTCAAGGGCAAAGTTTTGACTCCTTGGTTGTGTCTGTGAATCCTTCCACTTACTTGCTTTAAAAGAGAAAAACCAAGCGGAAGAAAAAAGATAAATAGGGAAACACTTATTCAGCTTTGAAAAGTGAAGTCTATTTTGGATTTCCTGTCATTGAAAAGTCAGTGAGTCTTTGAAAAAGAAATATTTCAAATAGGATTTCTCAAAAACATGTAATACTTCCATCCAACTCTAGCAATTATTGAAAAAGGTAACTTGTAAGTGCTGTTCTGAGAATTAATACCTGGGGTGTGTTTCCATTTATGTGATTCCACGAAGCTGTATGTAAAAATTAGCACTGCTTTTCTTTACCACAATGGGAATGTGTTCCACATACTGCAAGGAGCAGTCTAGATGGAAAGGTCTGTCTCTGCAAAGCGAGAGTTCAAAACATATCTTAAAATTATTTCCTAGTGAAGTGAATAAATTCATGGCACTGGAAATTCCTGTCATAGAAAATTAAAAAGGAATACACTTAAACTAAAAAAAAAATCATGAAAGTAAATAATAGAAATCCCTGCAAAACGCATTGTTAAGAACAATCATGAATATAAATAAGGAGACAAGCAGACATCACTGGCTGTTGCTTCAAAATCATGTCAGAAATGTTACCTTTTTTCTTCTGGTGATTGATACTGCGCACCAGAGTACCAGAGCTCTCTTGCTCTGCTTGCCATGAATAATGGAACTAATATATTTCCTAAGCGTGCAGAAATCTGAATTTGTTCAATAAATAGCATAAGTATCAGTAAAAGACAAATTAAGAGTTAAGCTTCTGCAATGTAAAGCAGCACAGGGACAGCACCTGTTACTGAAGGAGCTAACATTTTCTTTCATAGCTCTTCATTATCACGTGTTTGAAACATTGCTGTTTTCACTTGCTTTTTCCTATGCTTGGCATTTGCCTTAAGTGCTTATAGATGTAGATTTGAACAGATTGGTAGCAACAAGAGTATGATATGGTCTGTGCTTGGTGTTTTCTTCCAGGCTAAGGCTTTTTTAAAAGGCATGAATTTTAAAATTTAACTTTGTGAGCCTAATTGCAGTTTTATTTTACCATCACGCTAGCCAGCACTTTGCATAGCATGCTTAGGTAGTAGATTTGAAAAATTGAACCTGTGATAAAGGAGGAGATGGGGAGAAGGAAAAGGGCAGTAGGGTGAAGAATGATCCACATTAATTCATTTACCTGCATCCAGAAAACAGAAAGAAAATATATTAAGGATATTTGTTTTTCACATAAATGAAAGAATGGCTTATAAATACTATTTTATTTACTTGATGCCCTCCATTAAAAATCACAATAGGATAGTGGAGTTAATTCAGTTATGTCCTGCTGTAAATAGAAAGAAATGCTCCATTATGCTAATCTTGCTGGGTTGGCCAGTGTTGACTCTTTAAATGCTGAGTGCAATTTGTCTGTTGTTTGATAGAGACCAATACCCTGTAAGTGCTTAATTGTGTCTGTCAAGATTCACCCTAGAACTGATTTCCTTACGGCCATGTTATAAAATCTTACAAATAAGGGTTTTGGTTTTGGTTTTGGTTGTTTTGTTTTGGTGTTTTTTTTTTTTTTTTTTTTTTGAATAAATGTTGACAGGTCCTTAACTAGGCAGTGCTATTGAATGCCAATATAATTATCTGGACAATTCACACCAAGTACGCAGGCTGTCATTCATTTCTGGCACTATTCATATTATCAGGCCTTAGTAATTTTGCACCTGTCTCTTCTATCTTCTCAGCTGGAGACTAATATTGTAGATATTTTGACTTACAGAGCTGATAAGTCCAGTTGCCATGAGCTGGTATGAAGTCCATTCAGAAAAAAAAAAGGCATGTTGCTGTGGTAATCACTGCTTCTGCTAATATTTCTGTATACGCCCAGTGTATTCAAACTCCTACTGTTTTGGGTAGGAATTAGAACTACAAAGTTTGTAGATTTTTGGTAGCCACTTGGGGGTTTTTTGCTTCTTTTTCTCCTAATGGGTGACTCTAGTACAACATTAAGCTGTAGCACAACTAACTAAATTACCATCCAGATTCAAAGAAAGTCAAACAGAAGATATTTAATTATTTCAGTGATAATTGTGGGTTATGTACTTGTAGAAAATAGTTGACCTAGAAAGCAATAAATGTGACATCATCTGAAACAGAGAAGTTGCTGATATTATATGAGGGAAATAAAGACACTGACTACAATGTAAAGAAAGAACCTTGACATCTTTTGAGTTATTTTAATTTCCAAATCCAATAATTCTATACTCTAAGTATGAGTGGGACAAAAAGGAGAATAAGAATAGTTTCCCTAAGGATATTTTTTCTTATCATAAAAGTTTTTTTTTTTTCTAGATCCTTCCTGCAGCTGGGCAAAAAGTTTATGAAGCCAACACACAATGCCAAAAATAGATAGCCACCTGATGGGCTCCAGGAGAGGTGCAGCGAGTTGATTTGTCCTGCTTAATGAAATAGGTGACTGCAGCAATATTCATCCCATTTAAGCTTGCAACCTTTTCTGTCTAATTTTTTTCACTGGCCAAATCTTTGACTTTGTCCTGTTTGCTGTAGTTATCTCTGTTTGCCTGGTAGGATGCTAAAGGCACAGAATGCAATTTTGATTTCTGTCTGTGTGTTCTGTAAATGCTGTATATACAAGGCTTTGCTTACACAGTGTAACTACATTGTATATGTGAGCTACGTCTAATCACTTTGCAAAGCCAAACAATTACATTTTCTGTTATTTTAACAATCGTGTTTTGTTAGCCCCTCTGGAAATGCAATATGGACTATAACAACAGACTGTTAACTTTCTTATAGAAAGTTAAGCTTCCTTACAGAAATCTTTTTTGAAGTACGTAATCTTTATTAGATTCTTTTGACCAACTTAAAATTGCACAGAAGGAATCTCAGTCAATAAATATTTTGTGTAAAGGGGATTATCTGATATTTCTGTCTTAAAGTTTTCTGTCTTAATTTTGTCTTAATCTGTTCTAGAGATTTCTATTCGTTCTAGCCCTATTAAATTTTATGGGACTCTTTTTCATGGCAGAATGAGCAGTACAGACAGTTAGCTGCTCATTGTACAAATTTTCTTCTGTTGAAATGTTGCTCAGTAGGATACCACTTTCCGGATTCTGTCTGTTTCTCTAATTTCACGTTGTTCCCCAAAAAGCTGCACATTAGTAAAGTTCACCAGACACTTCCTATTCTTCTCCTCTCTGCATGGTTGATCACACACGATTTTTTATCATCAGTCAGATACCTTGTCTTTCTCTTATCCCTCATAAAAGAGAGCCGCTGAACTGCAGGATTAATGAATCCTGATTAACTTTGTCTTTGCTGATTTGGAAATGTCTAGAAACTGGTTTTCTTTTTCTTTGCAGACCTTAATACTTTTGACTGTATCTGGTCTATGTGGATTAAGCATGCCTCTTTTTAGTCAGTAAAGCATCACTTGAATGAGTAAGAGTGGTTATGGAATAAGCTACTCATTTAATAAAAAGGGGCATTTGTAAAGAGGGGGAAGGTGTGGGGGAAGATTAATGATTCATCTGAGCAAACCTGTGATATTCCCATGTTGAAACAGAATCTTGTGACAGTCCATCTGGATAATACCTGTCCTCCCATAAAGATTTTAGCTGTGTCTGCAACTCTCTAAACCTACTATAGATGCTTTGAGTTCTTAAAAAAATGAATGGAGAAGGGACTGAATTAGATCTATTGGTGTTCAGAGTATATTTGCTTCCTTTGTGTCCCAAGGTGATTGTCCATTTACAAAAAAAAAAAAAAAAGTTAAATATCATCTTACACTATATAGAGTGTTTTGGTTATAGAAAGAGTAAAGTTAATTTTGCCAAAAAATTAAAGCAGCAACAGGACTGTATAGTCCCAGTAAAACATATATTCAATCAGCTAAGAGTTTGTGAAGATCAGAAAGCTTGTTTCAGATTAGCTAAATCAATTTGAGCTATCCCAGTCATGCGGCTGAAATACATTTGGGTGCATTTTAACCCTTGCTTGAATTGCTTTGGCAAAGGCAAAGCCTTGAGTAAGCAAGACAGATGCTAACGGTAACTAAACCAGTCGAAGTGCATCTACATTAGTTGCTCAGGCTGCCTAGCAAGAAAACTGACTTGGGCTACAAAAAAAACCCAAAACCTCAATCATCAAGAAAAAAAAATAAGAGTAGAGCTGTGACACTGCCAAATCACTGCTGTTCACACTGTTGTTCTGATATCCCCTTCCCTTTACACTGTCTGCTCGGAGACTGGATACATGGTGTTTGCTGCTGGAAGGAGCTGTTAGATCACAGGCTGTGGACTGGCAGCTCTGCAGCTGCATTACCATGGTTTGACAAATTATCCCTGACTGTTAGCCACAGGACCAGTTGTGGGGCATGCTCTTGTTCCCTAAAGAACACCCTGAAAGTGATGTAATGCACCAAAGCTTAAATTAAGTTTAAAGTCACATTACCTTGCAATTGGGACAGATTAGGAGCATCTACATGGGCAATCACCATCCAAAAATACATCACATCTAAGAGACAATAAGTTATTTCTCCTTCATTTTTTGAAGGCACGACTTGCCTCCTTTATACCATAAGCCATAAAACTTCAACTAGTTGCTCTTGTACTGGGTCCCCAGTAGTCTTTCTGGGGCAGGAAGCACCATCTCAGCTGCAGTGCTGAGCTCTGTCACTGCGTCCCACACACTAATGAGCTCATTCAAAGCCTCATGATGTAAACCAGACAGTGTCTGTAAGTTAGGAGGGAGTTTTAGCCTGTTTATTCAAGAAGGAGCCTGCTGTAGTCACACTGCATGTCAGTTCCTCCTTCCTTCACTGCACTTTTTAGTAGCCTTTGAATACACTGGTGTAACTGAGACAAGCTTGGCAAAGGGATAAAGGATAAACCTCATGGGTTTTTTTTTTAAGATTCATGCAAATATACAGCTATGTAATAGAATAACGCCCTAAAAATTCCCCTGCTGAGAGGATGGCTGTGCTTTTAGGTCAACCTCATATCAGAAACTAGAAAATCCACTTGGGAGAATAGGTCCCACATGATCTGATATGGAAAGACAGAAGAATTTGCATCTTATTGCTTCTCAGTGAACATATAGCACAGAATCACAGAATCTTAGAATATATTGGGTTGGAAGAGACCTCCAAAGGTCATCTAGTCCAACTCCCCTGCTATAAGCGGGGACATCTCCAACTAGGTCAAGCTGCTCAGAGCCTCAAGCCTGACCTTGGTCTACAGGGATGGGGCCTCTACCACCTGTCTGGGCAACCTATTCCAGTGATCTATCACTGTCGTATTCAAGAACTTTTTCCTAACGTCTAACCTAAATCTGCCCTTTTCTAGCTTAAAGCCATTACCCCTCATCCTGTCACTACAACGGTTATCTTATCTAATGCTTGAGATAGCAAAAAAATATGAGTGAAACTTTTGTACTAATCAGACCTTCACAATACCTTTCATTTAGATTGTCTAACTAACATGATGGAAGGTATCACATTTTGGCTTGATGTGGCTTACTCGTTCTTCCTGATCTGATTTAGATGTCACAGTATCATCAACAGCGTGCAAGCAGCACTTTCACAACATCATGCATGGCAACATAAAAAAGTTTGAAATGTTTATATCACTAACAGTAGAGTCTTGATGCATGAGATCAAACAGAAATTCTATATTTTCTGGCAAAATTTTTGTTCCCAATGCTGCTATCTAACCTGAGCTACAGCCCTGCTGCATCTTAGCCATGCCTCATAGCAGATGCTGGAAAGATCCCCCAATAAAACAACCAGCCTCCAGAACCACAAGGCACTTCATGAAACGTGAATAATTCGGCATTACAGATTTTGGCTGAATTGTATCTTAAAAAAAATATCAGTCTATGTAATTTTCTTAGGAGAACTTTAATTTTTGCCTCAGTGAAACACATCTACATTTTCTGCTGTGTGTATTAATTTCAAAAGATTGATACACTAGAATTCTGTATCCTTCCTTTTATTTTGATTAATTGGAACATTCTTCCTTCTTTTGTTTAATATTTTAATACAGTCCTCCTCCTAGCATGAACTAGAACTACAGGTGTCACTGCACGTGACCTCTGAGATGGGTATGATGACCCTACTAAATATGAGCTGAGGGGTTGCTTGTTCCTTACCTTTTTGTTTGCATTATTTTCAGATGCAGGGTTAATATATGGCTATTTGGGAGGGAAAAGCATGGCTTTGAGAGGAACTGATTGTACAGACAGGAGCATAAGGTCAGGTGGAAACTGCTGCTTGGAGCTTTCAAAATTCAAGTTACTTTAAGTAAATGATTCTTACTGTATGTGTTAACCTCAAGGGGCAATTGTGGAATACAACTGAAATCGGTAGCATAGAATAGGAAAAATATTTGACAAACTATGTATCTGAAAAATCAGAGGGTCCATATATGACCTTCAGACATCATCTATGTGAGTGGGTAGAAGATAAAACATCCAAGTGCACATGTAGATGCACTAACACAGATTTAGTCCAAGTCTGTAGGGAACTTTCATGTATTGTTTTTGCCTCCAAAATGTACCAAGTGTCCTATCAATTAAAGGAGGGAAATTCCTCCCTCCTTTTAAAAGCTGTCCTCCTCCTATTAAAGGAAACAGCGTTGTGTAATTGCTGATTTTGAAATGTTGCCGTTTAGAGCACGTTGCAGCACCTTTCCGAATGCTGAGGAAGAATCTGCCAGGCATCGTTAGAATGAACAAATCCTTGCACACTTGATGGGCTCGAGTTTTTCATGTCACATCTGCTTTCAGGCCCCCGGTAGCGATTTTTAGATTGATTTAGAGAGGTCCCTTTTGTAATAAATTGTTTCATTACATATTCACAGTGGGGGGGCAGCTGCTTTCACAGCACGAAGGACAGAACCGTGGTTTTAGATGATGATGTTAGCAGATGTGAGGTTTCTAACTTTCTTGAGATTCGCTACTGAGTCTTGTATTTCAGAAAGTCTTATTACTGCTCCTTTTGCTCCTCCTGATCCAGGAGCCATCATGTGGCATAGTACATAAAAGGTCATCAACTGGGCTGAGTAGATGGACTTACATTGAAATTTCAGTGAAGTGGATTCAGTTTTGAAGATAGTCCAGATTTGCAATTACTGTTTTCAGTGGTGATTTAAATCTGCATCTTTCCTTGATGTTTATGGTAAACTTCATAGCCAGTACAGCAATGCAGGTAGAAAGAAGTCAATTAAAAATACTTCAACAAAGTGGAAATGGAAGATAACTAGAAGGACATTTCTCCCCTTCGGGTTACTTTGGCCTGATCAGAAGATAATTTCATAAGAAGAAAATGTAACTGCAAAACCCATCACTTTTAGAATCACAAAATCATAAAATCATTTTGCTTGGAAAGGACCTTTAAGATTGTCAAGTCCAACCATTAACCCAGCACTGCCAGGTCACCATTAAACCATGTCCCTCAGCACCACATATGTCTTTCTTTTAAAAATACCTCTGGGAATGAGGACTCCACAGCTTCCCTGAGTAGCTTGTTCCAGTGCTTTATAACCTTTTCAGTGGAGATGTTTTCCCTAATATCTAACTTAAACCTCCCCTGGTGCAACTTGAGGCCATTTAGTCTTGTTTCTTGTGAGAAAAGACTGACTCCTCACCTTGCCTGCAACCTTATTTCAGGTAACTGTAGAGAGTGAGAAGGTCTTCCCCAACCCTCCTGTTCTCCAAGCTCAAGAACCGCAGGTCCCTCATCAGTTCCTCATAAGACTTGTGCTCTAGACCCTTCACCAACTTCTTTGCCCTTCCTTGGACATGCTCCAGCACCCTAATATCCACCTTGTAGTGAGAGGCCTAAAACTGAACACAATATTTGAGGTGTG
>NW_008594023.1:0-13951 GCF_000691845.1 Merops nubicus | reverse complement strand
CAAGTCAGAATGCTGTGGGCCTTCTTGACCACCTGGGCACACTGCTGGCTCATATTCAGCCAGCTGTTAACCAGCATCCCCAGGTTCTTTTTTGCTGGGCAGCTTTTCAGTCACTCCTCCCCAAGCCTGTCGTATTGCATGGGTTTGCCTTGACCCAGTGCAGGACCTGGCATTTGGCCTTGTTGAACCTCTTACCATTGGTCTTGGCCCATTGATCCAGCCTGTCCAGATCCCTCTGCAGAGCCTTTTGACGCTTGAGCAGAGCAACACTTTCATCCAGTTTGTTGTCATCTGCACATTTAGTGAGGGTGTCCTTGATCCCCTTATCCAGATCATTGATATATATGTTAGGTAGAAAAGGGTCCGATACTGAGCCCTAGGGAACACCACTTGTGTACATCCAGCAGCTAAGTTTAACTCCATTCACTAACACTCTTTGGACCCAACTGTCCAGCCAGTTCTTCACCCAGCAGAGGATATGCTCATCCAAGCCTTGAGCAGCCAGTTTCTCCAGGAGCATGCTATGGGAAACACTGTCAAAAGCTTTTCTAAAGTCCAGGTAAACAACATCCACAACCTTTCCTTCATCCACTAAGTGTGCCACCTTGTCATAGAAGGAGATCAGGTTTAGTTAAGCAGGACCTGCCTTTCATAACCCATTCTGACTGGACCTGGTCACCTGATTGTCCTGTATGTGCCTTGTGACAGCACTCAAGATGATCTGCTCCATAACCTACCTGGCACTAAGGTCAGTCTGACAGGCCTGCAGATCCACTTTTTAGCTCTTTTTGTAGATGGGCGTCCCATTTGCTAAGCTACTTTTACTGCTAGTATATTTATAGAAACATTTTATATTGTCTTTTGTGTTCTAGTTGGGCTTTGGCCTTTCTAATTTTCTCCCTGAAGAGCCTCACAAAATCTTTGTGGTCTTCCTGAGCACCCTGTCCCTTCTTCCACAGGCTTTGCTTTTCTTCCTGAGTTCTAGACAAAGCTCTCTGTTCAGCCAGGCTGGTCTTCTTTCGCGCTGGCCTGTACGACAGCACACCAGGACAGCCTGCCATCTGCTCCTTAAAGATTTCCCTCTTGAGAAATGTGTAGCCTACCTGGGCTCCTTTGTCCTTCAGGACTGCCTCCAAAGTGACCCTGTCAACCAGTAGCCTAAACAGGTTGAAGTTTACCCTGCAGAAGTCCAGGATGGCAGTTCTACCGACCTCTCTCCTTACTTCTGTAAGAATTGAAACCTCTACCATTTCATCATCACTATATCCAAGACATCCTCCAACCTCTAACACTGCCCACAAGTCCTTCTCTGTTTGTGAACAACAGGTCCAGTGGGTCACTTTCCCTAGTTGGCTCTAGCACCATCTGTGTCAGGAAGTTATCTTCCACACACTCCAAGAACCTCCTAGACTGTTTCCTCTCTGCTGTATTGTACTTCCAGCAGACATCTGCTAAGTTGAAGTTCCCATGAGAACAAGTGGTAGCAATTGTGAGACTTCTCCCAGCTGCTCATAAAATATTTCATCTGCCTCTCAATCCTAGCTGGGCAGGTTCAATCCTAGTCTGTAACAGGTTCCCACCATGATATCTGCCTTGTTGGCCTTCCCCATGATTCTTACCTATAAACACTCAACCCTAGCATCACAATCATTGTGCTCAAGACAATCAAAACACTCCCGAACATACAGAGTACTCCATTGCCTCTCCTTGCTGCTCTCTCCTTTCTGAAAAGTTGGTAGCCATCCAACACAGCACTCCAGTCATGCAAATCATCCCACCCTGTTTCAATGATGGCAACTATATTACTGTTTTCTTGTTGTACAGTGGCTTTCAGCTTCTCCTGTTTGTTACCCATGCTGCATGCATTGGTGTAGTTGCACTTCAGTTGGGCTATGCTATATCAAAAAGCAAAGCTTAGAGGTGTGTCTGGTGACCTTCACCTTATAGCTACAGTTCCTCAGCGTCTGAGGGTTTCCACTGCTTTCTGCTCAGCAGCATGAGCTACTGTCCACATAGGGACTTCCCATTTCAACCCCAGGTGCCAAAATTCACTTCAGATGCATTTTTCATTGAAAGCAGATTTATGAGCCTTACGCTTTCTTTCCATGAGACACCAGGTTTGGTGCATAAGATGGCATTCATTTACCCTTGTTAAAAGAATGACATGCTGGAAAGATAACAAAGGCTCTTCTTTACGGCATTGCAATTAGCAACTGTGCTGAGATAAGCATCAGAAGTGTGGGGATCTTGAAAATTGCTCTTTGCTTCTTGTGGATTAAACCTTCAGCAAGAACTGTTTAGATCCTGAGTGCTGTGCTGCAAGCAACTAGATTGGTAAGGAAGGTATCTGAGACAGTGAAAATAGGTGGCCAACGAGCAGGCGATGGAAAACTAAGGCAGGTCAGGGTTTTTAACAACATATTTCCTTCCAGTCTGCAGTTTCCCTGTGTATCACACATCACACCCATAGCAGCAAGGCTAAGAGGCCTCTTCAGTACACCTCTTGTAAGCTGGTTTTGCAGAATAAACATTTTCTGGACCTTGCAAGGAAGAGGCAGTGGGCATGTAGTAATGGGAAGGAACACAGCTCTGGATTGAGTCACTGCCATGTCCTCAGGAAACTCTCCTGTAAGAGCTGCTTCATAGCCTGGCACTTCAATGAGGCTCTGAGGTAGGAAATGAAGGCCTTTTAATGTATTTTATAGCTACACGTGTTCATTTCCAACAGAAATAAACTTCATAAGGCTCTTTCCCCAAGATCACAGCATTCAGAGATGACTTGTAGCTCAGCTGTGTATTTACCTATTCCTCTGCCCTTCTAATTGCAGAACAAGCTTGTGCAGGCACTGAGGGGAAAGAATGATCTTCAGATTCTTCATCACTCACTTGTAGTTTCACCTCCCGTGAGTTATGACTCATTTTCTCACTCCTGAGACATCTCTCATATAAACCAATCATACAATAATTCACCAGAGGGGTGAAAAATTAACTTGTCTTCTTAATACAGAAGTTAAGAAAATAGGCTAATATTTCATTTCCCTAGAAGAAGCTGATGTAATAGGAGCAGGCAGGGCACTCTCTGGAGTGCAGCCCAAGTGCAAACATACCTCAACCAAACCAAGGGACTGGTGAAAGAAAACTAGGCTATTTGCTGCATACTCTTGAGTTACCTCCACATTTCTTTTTTATCCTGTTATTTCTTCCTCCCTTCTTTTCCTGTACTTTTGGAAGTTACTTAGCTGTGGCAGCACTGTAAACTAAAGCCTCTTTCCAAGTATGTGTATGGAAAATGTAGTCATTTGGCACTGAAAACATCCCACAAGAGGCATCGTTTCTGCAGTGGAGACAGGTGCTCCACATTCCTTTTATTTTTTCTTTCTCTAATGTCTTGCATCATTCACCATGGGAGGGAGATATTCGATTGACCTGCTGTTGGTTTAGGATGACAAATTAATTTCATGTCAGCCTCCAAACAGCCCGTTAACAGTAATCACCTGGGACCATCTCAACAAGCATAGAGGAGACATTTAACTCGTGATGGAAAGGTATAAGTTTTTGAATCATTTTGCTGATCCATCCAAGCCCTCGTAGCTCTGTTCTCCATATGACCCGTGAGCACGCTTGGTGTTTGAACTCAGCCCTACCAAAAGTTTCAATTACCTTCTGAGGTGATATTTTCCACAAAGGGGAAATTAAATAATGTGACTTCATTGTGAATGGATACAGCCTTGTCTCTTCCTATTTATTATATGTTCTCCTGGCACAATTACATAGAAGAGAGAAAAGTCTTGCTGCTTCACACCGAGGATTGCTGTGACAGAGAAGCACCACTCGCCTGCACAAGCCCATTAAGTTTTCATTAGACCCTCTTGCCCTCTTTTCCATCTTTCTTGTCTCCTGCCTTTCCAGCTCTCTTTTATATTCTCACTTATTTCTACCTGATAATGCCTCATTGCTCTCAAGCCACTGCAAGTACCTTGCTTCATCTTTGTCTTGGCAACCACTTTGTTGCCCATTTCAAACAGCTTTCTCAGGCAATGATCACTGGAGACTATGGTTTGTCATGTCACGGCCTAACTGCTGGGCTGACTTGAAAGGCAGCAGAGTGTAATGGTGAGCTGAGGTTGGCAGATGTTAGCACTTTTTTAACCTATGTGGAAAAACATGGGTGAAAGTACTATTTTTAGAAGCAAAATTGTTGTCTTGCATTTTTTTTAAGATATATGCATGAATTCTTATACAAAATAAATGACAGCAAACAATGCAGGCTCTTCCTGTCATTTCAAATGTATCACTAAAAGGATTGGTCCTATAATACAGTGTCCCAGCAGGACCCAGACATACTTACATGGATTTTGGCCACACCGTGCTGTACAGACCTAACAAAAGACATTGTGACTGAGAAAGGTGCAGAGTCACGTGTTCAACCCCCATTGTTCTGGGGTTTGTTGTCCAGCTACCACAGCTATTGTACAAGGTGTGCAGTGCCCACTCATCTCCTGGGTAGAGCATAACATCTGTTTGTCAACACACAGCAGTAATGAACTGTCACAGAGACAGAACTGGGAGAAAAGCCTCATTCAGCTTGAACTGCAAGGAAAATGTAGGTCAGTGGAATATCATTACTGAAACTGAGATTTATCTGGGACACCAGGGCTAATACAGCTCTTCTTGGACAAGTGATACGGCATCATTAATGACCATGAGTTATCAGGAGAGACTCTCCTGCCTCTGTGCTGAGAAGTTGCCTTTCATCACTGGAAGGACCCAGTTCAATACTGGGTTACACTGATTGGTTCAGTTCCAATTTATTTACCAAATTACAGCTTTCTTCAAACCACTGGCTGTCTTCCATACATATGCTGCCCGGACTTGTGCCTCCTTAGCTGTATGTTATCTAACAAGATCACAACCCTGCTAAGAATGACCTATATTTGGCTTGTTCTTCAGCATTTAATTTTGAGCAGTAAAAGCTAATTTTCTTTTGTGCTGAAAGAACATATGGGTTCATTGTGAGGCAGAAGAATGGTTTGAGTGCTCTGTTGAAGTCGGATATTTTTAGGTGTATGTAAGATCAAAGCTGTGATATCTCTTGGTGCACTAATACATGTACCAATATGTAACAGCAAAAGAATCTCTTTCCAAGCCTCCATTCAGAGCATTTTCATCACATTTTAAAGCTGCCTTTGACATTTTTGTGCCATATACAGCTCTTTAATGCAGCATTAGCTAATGCGAAGTGTGCCAAGTCCATTTAAGCACAGAATGCGTAGATATGAAATGAAACAAGTTTTATCAAGAGACAGCAAACTTCAAAGTTTCCAGAGGCTGAGCTTAGATAAACCTTATTAAAACATGATCACTGATGAAATAGGGTTCAGACTTTCTCAAGCAGTTTTTGGTAAAACTTGTTTCTCAGTATTCTGAAATACTGGTTAAGGCTATTTCACACATTAATTTGTTCTGTCTGCTTCAAGTCCTGGCTTCAAGTCAATAGAAATGCATCCAAGCTGTCAAGTTTACATCTAGGCTTTGCCAGAGTGTGAAGTTGTTTATATCTAGAGTTCTGGAGCCAGCTGACATCTACACACTTAGGAAAATTAATTCAAATTAATTGGAGGTGTGAACTTAGAGCATCGCAGTTCAAGTATCCTAAACCCCATGTGGAAACTCTTATTCAGACGTAAAGTGTCCTCTAGTTCTGAATATAAGCTTACTCTGAGATGAATTATCTCTAAATTCACAACTAAGATCTAGTATCTTTTAAAGCAGAACCTGTTGACAAGGAAATTTTGCAGGTGCACCAAATAAGTGATAAACAAACTACTTGAGATTTAGGACTGACTTAGTTGCCATAAAGTCACAAAAAACATCTCAGTCTTCATCCAGTCAAGGAATTTTTGGCTACTTCGAGGGAGATAAAATAAAGGTCATATTTTATGATTC
The DNA here is from genome assembly GCF_000691845.1 of Merops nubicus. Lineage (NCBI taxonomy): Eukaryota > Metazoa > Chordata > Aves > Coraciiformes > Meropidae > Merops > Merops nubicus. The sequence goes on along the minus strand of NW_008594023.1, from coordinate 8,005 downwards.
ATTAATGGTCACACTTTTAATCTGAAATTGTTTGAAATTGTAGAACTATGTTTTCCATTTAAAAAAAAATCTGATGTTAATTCTTTTCGGTAGCAAGTTTGGAGTTTTTCTGTCTAAATTACTTTAAAAAAAAACCACAAAATATAAAAAGCAAATATTAATACCACCATTCTTTCAGTGCACCTGCTATCTCTTTCGTGTCATAATGTAGCAGGCTGATTAGTTTATCACCCATTCTGCACTTTCCTCATGTCATAAACACCTGAGATGGATCTTTTTGCATACTTTATTTTGAACACTCTCTAGATGGCACATTTCCCGGTAACCATAAACCTTTAGCCTGGAATCTCAGCATTGTCCCTGAGTTGGAGTCCCAGGCAGATTTCCTGCCTAGAGCAGCAGCTCTCCATGATTCTCTGGGAAAGGGAGGAAAAGAGAAGCTTTTCACCCTTTTCCTACTTTTTTTTTTCTCCTATTCCATGCTTCTCTGTTGCACTAAGAGTAACGCATACACTGAATCAATGAGGAAACCAGAGGCATCTCAGACTGGTAGCTCTTCCTGGAGTAGCAGATCTCCTGAGCACAATCCTGGGAATATTTCACTAGGGAGAGACTGCAGTTTAACAATACATGTTGTGTGATGTCCAGAATATCTTAAACTGGTGCACGTTAGGTGTATTCGTGCCTTCTCCATGACACTCCATATTTTACAGAGTTCTATACCATTCTTTCATCAAAATGGTCTCTCTTCCAGCATCTGTCTTCCAGCTGATGATCAAAGTCCACCTCCCTTTACAAATAACTACTGTGAGAGCTGATTGCTGAATTACAAACATAGCACCACCCATCTATACAAACAGCTCTACAGGAGATCCTGGAAACTACAGTCTGATAAGTCTGACTGCTGTCCCCAGTAAGATGCTAATTTATAATACAGAATAAAATCAGTGAGCAGACAGATAAGCATTATGTTTTAGGAAAGAATCAGCATGGCTTTTGGAAAGGGAAATTCTGTCTTACTACACACTGGAGTTTTGTCACGAATTTGTAAACACCTCAATAAAAAGGATGGGGTGGTCATAATGTATTCATATTTAGGAAAACAAACAAACAGAAAAGAAAAAAAAAAAAAATAGACCCAAACCCCCAAAAACTCAAAACAAAACCCAACCCACTTTTGTTAAGTCTTTGTGCCAAATATTCTTTAAGAAAGTAAATTTCTGTGGGAATGGGGAAAGACTTTCTGAAAGCTAAGAAAAGGATAAGAAGCAAGGAATTACTCATTGCCTTTCAGGATGGAGAAGATTCAGCACTGGGACACCCCTGAGACTAGTGTAAGCATCAGTTTTATTTGACATTTTCATCAATGCCCTTGAGAAAGCAAAGAAGAGTGAAATCTTTATGCCTACAAATGATATTAAGCTCTATCAGGTAGTCAAATCCTACAGCTTCAGAAGCTAAACCTGAACAAAGGGACTGAAAGCTGGCAGATGACCTCCTATGTAAAAAAGTACAAGGGAATGAGTCAGTCTAGAGAAAATAATCTGAAGTAAAGAAACATCATGCTGAACTGAGAAAAGGCAGTTGCAAGAAGGACGTCTAGGAGCCACTATTGAGGTTTCCCTGAAACAATCATTTCAACGCCTAATGACACACAAAAAAAATCAATAACATTTTCTGTACCATAGCAAAGGGGACAGAAAAGAAGACAGATGGAATTATTTTGCTACTTTATAAAGCTGGTGTGCGCACACATTGTGAATACTATGTGCATGTCTCATTTCCCTAGGTCAAGAAGGGTATGGTTAATGTGGACTAGAAACAGAAACCAGTAACTAAAATGGTCATGGCGATCAAGTACCAGGTTGAAGTCCTGAATTCAGTGGGTGAAGTTAATTTAGAAGTGCTGCAATACAGGAACTGGGGGACACATAACCAGGGCATGCAGAAAATGGGTTTAGCACAGATAAAAGCCCTTCTTGAACCCTTGGGCAGCAAATTACTGCAACTTTCTTCATAGATGGTTGTGGAGGCAGATAGCAGCAGCAGGGTCAAAAATGGACTAGGCAAATTGATACCAAGTCCATGAACTGATATTAAGGGGAATAAGCTTAGATACACCTTGCAGCTTCCCAGTACAGCAACTGCAGGTGCTTGGTAAGCACAAGGGAAATGAACTGCCGTGAGCGGCCAAGTTTGTGTACTCTCTTTATTCACTCATCATCTTTCCTCCTCAAAGACATCTTAAAAAGTAAGCCATTGGTGTACTGAGAACAGGAAGTATAATTATATGCCTATAGAGTACATACTTGTACAAGAGAAGATTGCTAGTTTCTCACCTGTACCAGCACATAACTTATTTAGACTCCTCATGAAATCCATTACCTTTGCACATCTCAAGCAAGCTACCAAGGTCTTCTTGGAGATCACACAGCTACCTACATGTGTGGACAATAATAAAACCTTACTCTGTCACTGTTTCTTTGTACCCTGGAAAGCCTTTCCAGGCTTTGTCATCGTTTCCATGGACATATAACCTCCTTAGCAGGTAATTATTCTTCTTTCACTGTCCTCTACTTATTAAGGTAGTTAGTAGGAGAAAAAATATAATTAAAAATGTGTTTAAAACAAACCCTTAGAAAACAACAAGAGCTCTGACAGATTTTGGAGGCACCACTTCCTCTGAAAACAACGTTAGACCTTTTCAATTGTCTCCCGTTTTCCATGTGGCTCTTGTTTCCATTCTTTATTATAATTTCTATCAAATTAACCAGTGTGATCTTATTGGTTTGTCATTTCCAATACCTCCTTTGAAAAAATAAAATTTGTTTTCTTTTTTTTTTTTTTTTTAACATTGGCATCCCATTCGTGTAGTGGGCACTCTGTTTTAAGCAAAAGACTACTCAGCATAATTAATAATTTCGTGATTTTATACCTGAGTTCTTCTGGAAGTCTTGGGTGAATAGCGTCTGGTCCTGGTGATGGGATACTGTTAATTCTTTTGATTCACTCTTAAAACTTTTCTTCTGATACTCTAATTTGAAACAGATCTTGAATTCACATGTTTTTAAAGAAAATGTCCTGTGTGGGAACCTTCCTAAACATATCAACACTGACCATGGAGAAGATTTCTTTTGGTTTTTTTATAGCCCTATCTTCTATGTATGATCTTTTTACTTCTTGATCATCTCTCAGTCCTACAAACTCTTTGGCAGATGATTTATTCTAGTGCTGGGGAAAAAGTTTTCATTTTTATAGTTTCAGTAATATGTTCTTCAATTTTTTTTTTTTTCCCCCTTTTGTTCTGTTGTATTATGCTTTTCTATTTAACTAGTTCTTTTCTGTTTCCCTTTTTTGGAAGGTTTCATTCGCTTTCTGAGGGAGATCTTTTCAGTTCAAATAGATTTTTTCACCTTGCTTGTTTAAACGTGTCATCTTTGGGGGTTTGGTCTTTTTTTCTTTTCTCACTTTTTTTTTTTTTTCTTTAATCTCTCTAGTCTTTTCAATGGGTTAGGCCTTTCACAACAGTCTCTACAATTCACCCCCAACCACGATGTGAAAGGACAAAAAATCCCACATCCAAAATAGTGTCTGCAGTTTGACATAGATCCATATAAAAAGCTCACGATTTCAAACAGAATGCATGGGCTGTGCAGAAATTCCCTGCTGAGCTTTTAAAATGATTCTCGCACATGCCCTACTACGGAAATCATCTTCCAAGAACCAAAATTAAACAGTAACAGGTTCCCTTTTTAGTTGTTTAGATATTTGATGGAGGTGCTCGTTCTAGAAATGCACACTACAATTGCTTAAAATTGATTCTGTTGCTTATTTAACGACTTTAATTTTCACTGAGTGCAGGGCTTAAAATGCTAGCACATGTCGTGTGTGCCTGGGTCAATTTTAAGAATAACTTGATCTGCTATATTTGCTTCCTTTTTATTTTAGCTTTCTTGGTGTAGGTTGAAACCTGCCCTTGAAAGTGTGCATGGCTCCCATTAATATCAATGGGAGCCATGTGTGTGCACTGAAGGACTAAATACTAAATTTACCCCCTAAGCACTTCCCCCATAATGACTGTCTTATTACAGAATCATTCTTTAACTACCACTTTTTAGCACAAACTTTTTCTTTTAATATATTCTAACTGATTATACAATTAATTCTCTGAATTGCCATTGCATAGTAATTTCAAATACCATTGGTATTGTCATGCTCTTTCCACAGTCAAATTGCTTTACAAATATTTACTTACTTTTTCTCACAGCAATTTTTGGACTGCAGTGGTGGAGCTAGGTGAACTTTTCCCAGTTTTATATTTTAATACTTGCCTAAAGCTACTTCTCCAGAAGTATGGCAGAATACATCATTTCGCATTGCCCGTAACTTTTTCCTGATTGAACTTGGTTTTGCCTCTTTGTGTTTTACTGAGCTATGCAACAGCCACATCTGTGTTTTCATTCTGAATTGGATTCTTTCACAATCATAGACAGTGCTTGCAATTAAATGCATACAACCTGCTGCTTTAATTGAGTTCAGTCCAATTTGTCACTTCAAACTTCAGAAAAATATGTGTAAGGAAAGATTTACTTGCCAGTTTGATTCAGCTAAAGTTGATGGAAAACCTTTTGATCACTCAGCCATTAAACACATTTCAGAGTTGTTCCAAGCTAATTGCTTGAGCTCGCTTGAGTTTATTTGTATTTAAAACAATCTAAGTTGATATTTTCCAGGGCTGTGCAAATCATTATCTTTGCAAGCACTTGTGTTTCCTTACTTAAGAGTTTTTGGGGTCTGATTCTGCTTTTATACACTCACTGGTGTGGATCAAGAAAAACTCTGTTCTCCTTGGGAAAACAAGGGGGGAAATAGTGCAGCAGCGGGTGCCAACCCAGATTTGTATGTCCATCTGTCAACTGGTACAATCAGAAAGTGACGGAGCCACAGCAATGTTTATTTATTGCAGAGCACCTGCTTCTGGTTATGACAATAAATCTAAGGGTGCCTAAGCAGCTGAAGTGTAGACATGCCCTTTGGGATCTTGCTGGACCAGGGTGGAAGCATCCACTGGGAGCACAGCTGTAGATTACTAATAAAAAGGCCTCCAGCTTTAGAGGGTGATGACCAACATTGTTTCTGCCTAGCTTCTAAGAAATGCAGTGGGTTTTTTAATCCCTTGATTCCTGGGTAACTCTGGTAATAGGAACTGCTAATTGGCTTTCCTTTAGTCTCATTACTTTACATAAACGGAGAGCCTATGTTAAATTTAAAGGTCAGGGCAGAGAGACTTCAACTTTGAGATATCATTGCAGGTCACGCAATACCAACATAGAGATGTTTTGTGAGACAGTATAAAAATGATTCATGTTGTTGGGACAGTTCCTTGAAGAAAGATAGTCACAAAAGAAATATATTTATACTATGTAGGTCTCACAAGCAGGCTGAAGCTTATGGACATTGAAGAAATATATATAATAATCTTCCAGGTTGAGACACAGAGGTGTGGATTGTGTAGGTGAAAGAAGATGATGGCGGGGACAATCATCAGTGTTTCACATATTTCTTCTAGATACATTTCTGAAAACAAGAACTAGAAACCACCATCACTTAACAAAAATTTCAAGGATGGGAATTTGGTCTGGTTCTTACCTATTAGAGGGCTACAAGGCTTGAAGGAATTAGAGCAATTAAACTCTCACTGGATTCACTTAGAATGACTGATTTGCACATGCAGAGATTGAGAAAACCACCAGTCTAATGATGGAGGAAATACAGGTCCAGCTCTCCTGTTCCTAAACAGGCCTGTGTGTTTTTTAGCCAATTACTGGATTTCTCTGTCATATAGCACTCTTATTGTATAAGAGAAATAACAGCACTTCTGTACCTTGGAAGTTAGTTCCTATGGTATTAGTAGTTCATGGAAAATTTCTCAAGTATCTGAATATCTTAGGTATCATGATTATGCATAAGGTAATTCAGAATGGTCATGTAGCACTTTTTACATCAAAATTCACTTCCCTGTAAAACTGACAGCAGCAACAGATTAGGGCTCTGAAGTTCAAGAGAAGATGTCTCAAATCTGCTTCACTTGTGAATTTGTTCACTCTTTAGTAACAGACAGGCCATCTCACTGTCTTGTTGGTCCACATCTGATATGAAAGTACACTGATAGACACATCAGATCTCAGTAATTCAGCAACTGAAGTGGCAGTCCTCCCCCTGACCCTTAAAAATTCAGCATAAAGACATCATGTAAAGAGAAAGATAATTCTTGACAGTGACATTTCCATGGTTCCCTTCTCCTCCCTCAATGAAGTATGAAGATGTTTCATTAGAATTGCAAGTAGTCACCCTTTGGCATGAATATTCTCCAGAGCAATGCTTTCTGTTCAGGGATCACTGTAGTGGAACAGGCTGATAGGAGTAGCACAGAAACATTCATTTTAGGCAGAGTTCCTTAAATTTGTTAGAAAATTTGCAATAGTTTTTAGATTGGATCTGCAGACCCAAAGGTCTGTGCAGCCATCTCCTTTCATTGTTTTTATGGATCTAAAAGCACAAATAACACAAGAACGAATTTTGTATATTGTTTCAGGCTGGAATTTACACTGTGTTCTCATTAAGGTTCTCTTATATTATTTTTGATAAACATATTTCTATTTATAGCCTTGATTTCCAGGGCATGATCTCTTAGGATACACTTGACCTAGAGAATATCGCTTATTAGTGAAGTTTTGAGCATTTAGCTTCTATCACATAGGTTGTCTAAATTACCCTAAGCAGAATAAAAAGCCTAAATGCAAGTTCCAAGGGCAATTGTTTTTTGAAAACAGGGAAGAATATGGTAAAATGTTCATTAACAGTATTTGCATTTTGACTAAATAAGCAAGTGTTTTCTAGGCACAAGAGGAAGAAAATAAAATTCTCACTGCGTCTCAGATCTGTAGTCAGCTCAGATTAGTGAAGATAAAATTAAAACATCTTGGCCTAGAAGACTTGCAGAAAACAATCTCTCATAGTATTTTTGCATTCCTTTGAATATTGCACAATCTCAAAACAATCTTTCTCAGGATTCCTCAATGTCTTGCTTGTTTTTTTTTCTGTTTATCCAGATCAACAAACTAGGAAATTTCTTCCACTACACTATGAAAACATTTACATGCACCTGCACGCCTGGACTAGAATTGTAAACATAGCTCAAAACTAAGTAGCTTAATAACTACATAGCCACTATAGCATGACACAAGGGTCTGTGCCTCACTGCCCATAGCTGGTGAGAATGCTCCCCAACTTCTTAATTACTTTCTTTCAGTCTATATTTTACTGTTACGAGGTACTATTTGTTTAATTTTATGTGTGTACTAGCAGGTGTTTCATTGTGTATTGAAGTGGAAGGAAGAGTTCTTCATTTTGTATTATTCTTTTTTTAGCCATATAATGAGCCTCTATATCAGACTGCTAATTTCTACATTAATGACAGACACTTTTCTATACAAAGAAAAAGAAAATACAGAATGAGAAAGCCTGATATAAAGAATTAAAATCTGATATAGAGAACTAGCTTACTTTTCTGGACAATTTAGCAGGTATGCATGCATGTACATAAGTATACTCAGGAGCGGCTGTGGCTACTTTAGAATTTTCCTAGACTACGTTGTTCTCTGCTTTTGTGTTTAAGAAGAAGGAAACATTAAAAACTGTCATTGTCTCCAGTCACTTGGCCCCATTGGCATGCTGCCTGGATGACAGGGGATGTGTTGTTCTATAATTACTCATTTCTAAGTTCTCTAGTGGAACTGGAATCCCATTGACTATCCAGAAAGTTTTCCCTCTTTCCTGATATCTTGGAATGGGCTGAGCCTGCACTGGTGCAATTTCCTTGCTTCTAACCTCCTTAGAGAATGCATGTGTTTTTCACAGGAGCTTTCCTACCAGTGGGAGAAGCTTCATGACCACATCCATCAGTGTTCCTATTAATAAATGTTTTTTATTTATTATATTATAT
>NW_008594022.1:14632-17602 GCF_000691845.1 Merops nubicus | reverse complement strand
CCTAAAGGATTCTATGATTCTAATACCTTAAAATGTGAAACACTAGAGTGAAGACCAGGACAGAAGCTAAGGATAATTTACTGTTTCCTTTAACTCACTGGTGATGTCATGGCTGGGATAAGCATAAGCAGTGACAGAATCAGCAATTTCTGGTCTGTACCATGGCAAGACAGAAGCAGGAGCTGAGATTCATGGCATTTGGCAGATGCCTCGCTAAGCCAGTTTACCTCCTAGATCTCTGCATGATTCAAAAGTCTGTCCAAGTGCCATTTATGGTATTCACTCCATCAATTACTGACCCAAACCAAAATGTTCACTTCTGATAATCCTACAACAAAAGTGACATTCTGGTTATACACCAAGTTTAGGAAATGCATGAAAAAATATCAGAAGTCTTGAGAACTTTCATATACAGGAATTAAAAAAGGGGATTGCCAAGTGACCATTAGATCATAGAATCGTTCCGGTTGGAAGAGACCTTTAGTATTGTCAAGTCTAACTGTTAACCCAGCATTACCAGGTCATCACTAAACCATGTCCCTAAACGCATCTTCCAAATACCTGCATGGATGGTGCCTTCACCACTTCCCTGGGCAGCCTGTTCTAGTGCTTCACAACCCTTTTGGTGAAGTTTTTCTGACTAGTTAACCCTAAACCTCCCCTTGCACAACTTGAGGCTGTTTCCTATTCCCCTATTCCCTTGTTACTTGCAAGAAGAGACTGACCCCCACTTCACTACGACCTCCTTTCAAATAGTTGTAGAGAGCACTCAGATCTCCCCTCAGACTTCTTTTGTCCAGGCTAAACAACTGCAGTTCCCTCAGCAGCTTCTCGTACCACTTGTCTCTAGATCCCTCACCAGCTTCGTTGCCCTTCTTTGGATACACCAGCACCTCGATGTCCTTCTTCTAGTGAGTTGCCCAAAACTGAATACAGTATTCGAGGTGTGGTCTCACCAGTGCTGAGTAGAGGAGGACAATCACTACCCTAGTCCTGCTGGCCACACCATTTCTAACATATGCCAGGATACTATTGGCCTCCCTGGTTACCTGGGCACACAGCTGACTCGTGTTCAGAGGGTTCTCGACCAGCACCACCAGGTCATTTTCTGCAAGCCAGTTTTCCAACCACTTGTCCCCAAGCCTGTAGCATTGCATGGAATTGGTGTGACCCAAGTGCAGGACCCAGCACTTGGCCATATTCCACCTCATACCACTATCTAAGCTAACATGTAAGCCACTTTCATAGGATATACACAAGCCTATGTAGAGATGACCAGTATTGACCTACAATCATCAGAAGAGAGAAAAAAGCCATTTTTACCTTTACTAGTCCATTCTAATGGTTATCCACCACATAACCTCACTTAGACACAAAGTATTACAATATACCACTGTACCTAAGAGGGTAGAAGGCAGGCATTAAGCTAGGCTGCAATGGCCTGTAACTGACTGTTTTGCGTTTGGTATGGCAGCTCTGGGCATTAAAAAAAAAAAAAAAACAAGTTATCTGTCCTAAGATATTAAAAAATAAACCAAACAAACCAAACTACAACAACAAAAATAAACCAAGCAAACAAAAACAACCAACACACACTACAGCTTCTTATTACTATTGAACAGTACAATGTGTATCTCAAGATTAAGAAAAGTCACTAGCCCTCTAATATAAATATTTATATGTACTTTTTGCATGAACATAAAAAGACAGAAAAGGTACTGGGAACTAAAAAAAGCAGAGTAAAAAGAATTAAGGACAATATAAAACGCAAAGATTAAAGTGAAGGTAGTCCATTTGTACCCAGGCTTCTCAACTTACCTTAGCATTTTCAGGGTTGTCACAAATAAAAGTTTCTCCATATGGAGAGATGATGGGTGGCTTTTCGTCTGTGAAAGTTTCTAAAGGCAAAGGAAAAAAAAAAAAAAAAAAAAAAAAAGGAGAGTCATACAGTGCAATGCCAATGCTCTACTAAATTACTAATAAAATGAACATGGGACACAGATGTGATTTCTCTGTTCTTTTGAGAAAAAAATTCTGAAGAACAAGAGACAATTTCCCTTCTCTAATTATACACCAGACTTTTTTTTCTCCCTCAGACATTACCTATTCATATAGTAATACTATTACTATACAATTTGGATATAACTTGCGTATAGGCATTTTCTTCTTTCCTACCCTGCATCAAGTTAATAAAAGAAAACCCAAACTTTTGCTGCATACTCTTGGATGCAATAGTTGCAAAGTGCCCTTTATCCTAACCTTAAAAAACAAAACAAAACCACATAAAAACGTGTTTGTGTACAATCTTCATTTTGTCACAAAGTATTTGCCTGAAATTAACATCCATAATTTCAAACAAGACATACCTCTAGAATATGAAAGAGCTTTTGTTTACAGCTGACTGCACAAGATTTCTAAACTTTTCCAGTAAACTACTTAATACAATTAATTTCCTGTTATTTCCTGGAGCTATAAGCACTAACAAATTAGCAACATGACTCTGGAATATGCTTCTTATATATTTCAAGAAAAAGTTAACTGTTTAAAGATATCTGGATCTAATCTTAAAAATTCCAAATACTGTAGTCTATTAAAAAGTATATTAAAATAACTGAGGTTTAAAGACTACATTTTCTGATTTTCATTTTATTAGTTCATAAACAAAAACTAGGTAAAAATGCAGAAGTGGTTAAATGCTCTGCTATCCCATAGGAATCTTTTTCCCAACTTTCCACATGCCAAATATTTCTTAAAATAAGCAAGTCAATACTTATTCTAGACAACCTCTAGTCTGAGGTTTCTTTTTCCTCAATATTCAAGAGGTAAATCAGTGTGCTTAACTCACCATTTTGTGAAATTTTCCTCCCAGTGCATGAAATATTTACAAGATCCACATTTCTTCTTTTCTGAAGGGAACTTGAACTAAACAAAATTAAAACACTAAGTAAAATTTCCCAGAAATGCAGAAAA
>NW_008594022.1:0-14601 GCF_000691845.1 Merops nubicus | reverse complement strand
CCGCTCTTATGTAGACTAGTCAAATTATATACAAGTATAGAAATAGTCAACTTTAAATCAGAAATTTTCCCAAGATTTAATTTAAAAATCACCCAACAATACATTTTCCTCCCTTTCTGAGACTGGATACTTCTCTAATCACACATCTTGAGTTCAGTAGGGTTTTCTGGTTTTGTTTTGAATTGACCTTAAGATACATTTAGATTGCAGGGAAGAACAGAGATACCCCACTGCTTCTCCATCCTTTACCTTCCCTTCACCTTCATAGTGATTGCCCAACAACCATATTTAAAGAAGGATGTACTATGAAAGTCTAATTTAACATTGAGCCCAAAGGGAGCCTGGGCCTGGGAATCCAAACAGAACAGACTTCCAACCACTGAAAAAAATTGCTGTCAAGTATTGATTTCATAAGGTGATTTTTTTCCCAGGAAGTTTTCAATCTGAAGCATAAACAACATTGTACTGCAACTGCCTGTATCTACCACTGTGTATTTTGTAGCTAGATAAGATTGTCTCCTCAGAATCGATACAGAAGTTCTTTTATTATTGGCATTGTATTAAGTGCTTAAGTATTTCAGCAATTTCATGTATAGTGGCACACATCATGCTGCTAAAGGTCACAATTTTATTATTAAGATCTCAGGCTGAGGCAGTGGCTTTAGAATAACAACAAAGGAACAAACATGCCTGTGCATTTCTAACCCATCTCTAATAGTCTGAATTACAGATGCTTTCAGCCAAGATTTTATTTCCTCTCTTAATATGAATAGTTAGTAATTTTTTCCTCTTAATTTCATTTTCTCTGCTTGAAATAACAGTGATACAGATCCTTGTGCATCCTTATAGGTGTGACTGATATTCAGTGACTAATAAATGCCATACAAGATAACTGAATCATAGAATGTCTGGGCTGGAAGGGACCTCCAAAGGTCACCTAGTCCAACCCCCCTGCCATAAGCAGGGACATCTCCAACTAGATCAAGCTACTCAGAGCCTCCTCAAGCCTGACCTTGAAAGTCTCCAGAGATAGGGCCTCCACCACCTGTGTGGGCAGCCTATTCCAGTGGTCTGTCACCCTCATATTGAAGAACTTTTTCCTCATGTCTAACCTAAATCTACCCTTTTCTAGCTTAAAGCCATCACTCCTCATCCTGTCACTACAAACCCTCATGAAGAGTCCCTCCTCTGCTTTCTGGTAGGCCCCTCTCAGGTACTGGAAGGTTGCTATAATGTCCCCTCGGAGCCTTCTCTTCTCCAGGCTGAACAACCCCAACTCTCTCAGCCTGTCCTCATAGGGGAGGTGCTCCAGCCCTTTAATTATTTTTGTCTCTTCCCTCTGGACACACTCCCGCAGGTCCACATGTTTTTTGTGCTGGGGGTTCCGGAGCTGGACACAGTGCTCCAGGTGAGGTCTCACCAGGGCAGAGTATAGCTGCAGGATCACCTCTCTCCATCTACTGGCTACTTTTCTTTTGATGCAGCCCAGGATTTGATTTGCCTTCTGGGCTGCTGCTGCACATTGGTGGCTCATGTCCAGCTTCTCATTTACTGGTACCGCCAAGTCTTTCTCCAGTGGACCGTTTTCTGACATGTCCTCTTCCAGCCTGTATTGGTAATGCTGGTTGCCCCTCACCAGGTCCAAGAATCTGCACTTGGTCTTGTTGAACCTCATGAGGTTCACCTGAGCCCACCTCTCCAGCCTGTCCAGATCCCTCTGGATGGCATCTCGTCCCTCTGGCCTGTCAACTGCACCACTCAGCTCCGTATCATCAGCAGACTTGCTGAGGGTGCACTCGATGCCACTGTCTGTGTCACTGATGAAGATGTTAAACAACACCGGTCCCAGTACGGACCCTTGAGGGACACCACTTGTCACTGAAGTTATTATAATGAGTTTGCAGCTCCTCTGTCCTTCAAGCCAAAGTATTTTTTACTAAAAACATAAATGTTCCTCATTGTTCTCCCACTTTACACATTAAGAAAATTTGTTCTTTTAAGATTAGCCATGTTCAAAAATTCAGAAATGCTGTCCCACAAAGTCCCAGCTGAATTGTGCCATATTACAGTCAGATGTTTCTCTATGACAGAATGCATACATTTATGAACTACTATTTCATATAACTTCTAAACCATTAATAAATCTGCCTCAAACAGATTAATTTCAAGGCAGAAGCCACGCTTTATAAAGTTACTTGACATCTTACCCGGGTTATATCAATTAAGTTCCTCAATGATATTTTGTAAAATCCTGCGTTTAGAAAGTTCAGGGGGACTTTGGTCGGTGAAAGTGGATCATGACCTAGCTCCCATACATAATTGTACACTCTCATGAGTTATAATTACAAAAAAAAAAAATGCAGCAAATACTTTTAAAAGTCTTTAAAAGTTTCTTCATATATTTTACTAAAATTGATGTAGCACCTTTTGAAGTTACAGTAGCAAACTAACTTCATACATTCGTAGTAACCTAATTTTAAATAACCTGGTATGTAAGTAAAAAAAAAGAAAAAAAAGGGTTTTAATAGCAGTATAATAAATTGGAGATACAGATAAGCACCTTTGACTCAAAGAGCTTTTAAAATTATGTTTTTCTTCCTTATGTAAAACAGTGAGTCACTGGCTTAGTTATAGAGTGGATAGATTTAAAATTCTGTAATGGTAACAGCAACCACTAAGATATATTCACCAGGATATGAAAAATAATAAATGTTTACAAAGACCTGAATTTTTTAAATTCATCTATTTTTCAGGACTTGTAGGTACATAATCAAAAAGAATATATATGTATATACATGGCAAGAAAACCTGCTAATAAGCAAACAATAGTTTATTTTTTCCCACATTTGATAATAATTTTTTTTGTCATTTTTGGAAAAATAAAGTCCTAATTTATGTCAAGTAAAAAACATCTCAAGACACAAAATAAATTAAACAAGTTTTTCTTTTTTTTTAATGTCTGCTTGAAAGATGATGCACTGTATGTTGTTTGTTATACAAGCAATAAAATGATAATAACTTGTCAATGCTCAACAGAACAGAATAGCTAGGTAGTTATTGTATAAGCTGAACACCTGAATTAAAAGACAAAAATAGTGGAGAATTCTTTTGGAGCAAATAAGATTGAGAAAAAGAGTCTTGTATCTACACCAGCCTATGACTTTCTTTAACCAATTCTAAAATTCAATACCTCTTCAGATAAATTATGTTCTTTAATTGCTCTTTAAAGGAAGGTTAGTGCAAGGGGTCTGCCAATCACAAAGCATGCCAATATTACAAGGACATAATAATAATTTCAATTAAATTTTCACTTTTTTTTTACAGCTGTGGAGACTGAGACCCACCATTTTCCTACACCGAGAGGCACCGGATGCAGCTCAGGCCGCACACTCTCTTCCCCGCCGCCATTTCCTTACGCACAAACAGGATGAAGGGGTGTGATGAGGCAGCAGCTCCTCTTGCTGAGGCTGGAAAGGTGAGAACTGCTCACCGGGCTGAGCTGTTTTATTCAACATACTCCTGTTACCTCCCAGATAAAGTGAGGGAGAGGGGTCAGTGCAGGCAGTCGGTGATCCAGCCTTTACTGGCATTCATCTGCTGAGTGCTTTACATGAATGAAGCTTTTGTTTTCAGACTCATGCAAAACATGTTTTCCTTCCTACCTATCTCAAGAGTTAACCCTCCCATAATGCAAACATGCCAAAAGCACTCTTGCAGGCTGTGCTACAGCTTTGGGGTTCACAGACTGACTGCTTGCAGAGACAAAATAATGGTGATGCTTGACCACAGGAAAAGGTAGAAGGCAGCTTACTCCTTCCTAAAAATTTCCTTTGTGTGACAGGAGAAAGACACAGCAGCACCAGCCTGGGCACCTCATTAGCCATCCTGATCACTTTTATGTTATGAATTGAACCCTAAAGACTATCAGCACCAAGAAAGACATTTCAAAGACAGGATCTGCCAGTTGCAGAAAAAGAATAGTGCCTGCTCAGGTCAAGCACCATTATCTGTTTTATTTATTCATATTTTCCCCCAAACCCAGCATGTTTGGACCATTCAAGGACCACTTCTTGCAAGCACAGGATCAGAGCGTTTTTTTTTTTCTATTTCCGCCCCAGGGAGGTGCTGGAGTCTCATCCCTGGAGGTTTTCAAAAAACATGTACATGTGGCACCTAAGGACATGGTTTAGTGGTTATGGTAGTGTTGGGTGATGGTTGGACTTGATGATCTTAGAGGTCTTCTCCAAGCTTAATGATTCTATGATTCTTGCTTCTTTTAAGAAAGAATCAGAGCAATCCCAGTACTAAACAATACAACTAACAAAGTTGGGGGATATTAAAAAAAAAAATCTAGAAGTATATAGGGTTCATCAGCCTGATTTTTACCTTTGTAGCATTCTGTATAGCAAACAGCTCTACCACATTCTAAATCTGCACAGCTTTTTCTTTGAACATATTGCTGCTCTGAGTCATGCAAACAGTAGCTATTTCACCTAAGAGCAACTGTTAAATGGCATGATTCAAAGTATCCAAAACCTTTAATACTATCTCTATATTAATTAAGGGTAATCCTGTGCTAAAGACATGCCAGTGGTTAGCTCCACCCATCGCATTACTTTCATTCTTTTGTCTTACAAAAGCCTGTATGTCTGTATGGAAGAAGTCACTTAAAGCAAAAGCATCAAGCAAGACCATGACATTTCCAGTCCACTGTTTAACCCTTTTTCCTGTTCCACATCATGACTAGGGAACCATATTGAAAATTAGACTTCTCTTTTAAATACAGAATGCAGCGTCTCAGAAGGGATGATGACTTTATCTAATAAAGACACGTTGTATGCAGATGATTTCAATTTCAGAAGATGGTTTGCAATCTCCCTTAACAAAACCAGTGCTTTTAAACAACTTTCAAGTGATCTTTACTAATTCTGTATCAACAGAGCTCAATGTTACAAGAAGGAAAAGTCTAGCTGACAAGAACTTAGCATAACTACACATCACTTCAATACTGATAAACCAAAACTACTACTGAAATCTGAAAAACAAACAAACAAACAAAAACTATCAAGAACACTGTGTAATTGTAACTTTTTTTTTTTTTTTAGTTCCACACCCCTCAGTACTACAGCAATGCCACCTATTTCAAAGAAAAAAGAAAGCCAAACTATTTAACCTTCTAAAATGCTAGAATGTTTCACCAGCTGAAAGCAAGATTTGTTACTAAAAGAGCCAGGAGCACAAGCGAGGCTCAAGGAACCAAATACAATTGCAAGAGAGGCTAGCAGGTTATCAGTAATAAAAAGTGACATGGTCACAGCACTACTAAGGGGCACAAGGAGACCCACCATATGAAGGCACATAGGAGATCAAAAGGAAGCATTTCCTTGCATAAAAATTTACTAATATCCATGAATGACTAGAAAGAGATGTTTAGTTTCCCAGAAGATTTCAACACAATTTCTCTACCTTTATTCAAAAGCCTTTAGACAATGTAATATGGATGAAACTGAGATCTATCCATAAGTCAGTTCATGTTTGTCCACGCAACTCTGTAAGATAGACACATTTTTCTGAGGTTAATGATGCTGCAAGCTGCCATTTTAAAGTTCTGTATTAATTTTCTGCCTGTAAAAAATTGCCCAGCAAGGTTATCAAGGAATGTTTCTGTGAAGTCTAAGTTCTAGTTTGAAGTTCTGCTTTAGCCTTGATCTTTCTCAAACTGCTACTTGTCCTTCAGGATTTCCTTATTGTTGTAACTGGAGCATAAAGATTAAGAAAATAAGCTGGAGTTCACAATTCAAAATGGTGGGTAATGAAGTCAGTGACCCAGTCACATATCAATCACCAATAGACTGGGATTTGGGGGATTTACTTCAGTGGTAGGAAGATTACAAATATAGCATGTGGTCTCTACTGGATGACTGTTTCTCAAAAGACATTAAGAGTACTCTTTTAGTAGCTAGTTACTGTTATCTTTTAAGTAGCAGGAATAGCTTTATTATATGAAGTAGGGGTAATCACTCTGTGAAAGTTAACATAAAGCTACTCCTAACTGAAAGATGTTTACTTTCAATAAACACAGTTCTTGGGTGATTTAAAAGGCACTGATGAAATATTTTTTAAGGCACACAAAAATCTCTTAATTGCTGCAAAGAATCTTTGCCTCTACATTTGTTCAATGTAAGAATGCTAATATAACATTGAACACTGACATCTTTCAATCATCTAAAAGAAACTTATAAATCCTGGGAAAACTGCATTCAGGGCATGTGTAGACTTGCTAATGATGTTTCTAACTGCTGAGATATGCAGATTAAAAAAAAAAAAAAAAAAAAAGATAAATACAAAAATTTCTCAGATATGTCCCTTCCAGGCAAAGCTAGCTGTTAAACAAAAAAAAAAACCAACAACAAAAAAAAATTACTAAAACCAGTTCAATCTATATGATATTGATATGCTTACACTGCCAAAATTTTCAATTTGCCTTTGTACGAATTTTACTTCTCTGAGACACTTAACCAGTGTCACAAGTAAAAGCTCATAGCTAACAGAACCAAAAATATCACAAATTAATTTGTGGGGAGATATTATTTGTTTACACAGTCTGTACTATTGTGATCAAATGCAGATTCAGTGGGTAATATTTTTAACATTCAAGTTATAATACTTTTATGAAAATAGGCCTAGAATTCAGTTCTAACATCAGACCTTTTCCTCTACATTCCATCACAGTTTTCCAAAACAAGCTACAACTAAAGTTTATTCAGGGCAACTAGTACTACTCACTAATTTGTGGATTCAAATCATCAACTCAACCATTTTGAAGACAGAAAAATCCACAGCCACATCACAGGAATATTTTGAAACCAGTTCAAACTCTGCTATGCAATTTATCATAACAAACTTTATTGGTTTCTATCCAATGCTATCCTCACCAATGCTCCACAGAACTATCCTTACAAAGATTCCATTAACTCTGAAAACTTTTCACATCTTTTTTCACTTCCTTTTAAGTGCTGGAAAGTCTCAAGAACATTTTTGTACTACAAGCATCATTAGAAACTACGATTTGGTTACTGTGAGAACATTAGTAAAAGCCAACACCTAATATGACAAACTGGTTGCACCCACTCTCTAAGTTAACCGCTAAGTGACCACCAGTTTCAAAATTAATTCACAAGGCATCTTGAAGAAAGTATATACTGTATAACAATTTAATCATCCACAAAATATTCTGATTTGAAACCAATAATTTACATATTTACAAATAAATCATGCGCTTTAAGGCTAAGGCTTAACATTCTTCATGCATCACCTTGTCATGCCCACACATGCAATTGTATTGGATATATCCTTCCTTCTTTATGGCTTAGCAGCCCTGTACAATGGACAAAGACAATAACATAATAAACTTGTACTTTCCAAGAACAGTGCCTCTTGAAAGGTACAGCCTTAAAAGTACTAAGGTACAATCTGAATCACTATAATTGTCTCATCATAAAAATGGACTTCTATACTTAAGGGTATAGAAACTTTTAGCCCTCTTGAAATCACCATTTTGTTACCAGTTTCCTGTGATGGAACAGAACTTCCTTAGAAACATTGGCGTTGTCTAATTAATATTATGAGCAATGTTTTGCCTTGGAATAGATTCGACAGCTGCTTCTGCTATTTTTCAGTCTTAGTTTTGTAACGGTTGTGTATTTCCAGTCTTCCCAATCTTAACAGCATACAGATTAAGTTTAGAAAATGCTTGATATAGTTGCTTTTAACAAGGGTTATATCTAAAGGAATAAAGATTCTTGTCTTTGAAAGTAAGTAGACACAGAGATGATTGGGAGCTTATGAGGAAACAGTGTTCTAAAATTTCTCTTTATACTCTCATTTGTGCTATTAACTTGCATTGAAGCTTAATCCTCGTTCAGTTAGTGATTCCTCATTAGAAAAAAAAAAAACAAAAAAAAAACCACCACCACCACACAGACAACAACAACAACAAAAACCAAGTTACCTTGATGAAGCTTGAACATTTCTTGATTCTGGAATTTCTGGTACAG
This sequence comes from Merops nubicus, assembly GCF_000691845.1. Lineage (NCBI taxonomy): Eukaryota > Metazoa > Chordata > Aves > Coraciiformes > Meropidae > Merops > Merops nubicus. The sequence continues at coordinate 6,544 of NW_008594022.1, read as the reverse complement.
GTCTATGCCTTAACACAAAAGACCGGCTTGCTCTTGGAAATGCTTTCGTGCAGTTTTGTGTGCAAGAATCATATAAGTCATTGTCTACCATTTCTCCTTTAAACTTAAAGAATGGAGAGTTTGGCTCACTATCAGATAAATCATCCCCATCTGCAAACATGAGATGTCTGTTTTCCTTGCATTTTGTCTCACATGGATGAGTAAATGAAGGAGGATCATGAAATGCCAAAAAGCCAGCTGAGTGCTCATCAGCTTGGTATGCAGCAGCTTCTTCCAGTGATGTATTTGGCTGAGCATTCATCTTTATACTTCCACTTAGACTGATAGCTTTTAGTATGCTGTCTGAATTCTGGTATAAGCTTGAAATATCCGAATTTGCCATGCTATCATCATTTGCCTCTGATGACTTTCGTTCTGCAAGTTTAAACCTTTCTTTATCAATGTAAGCTTTATTAAGAAGTTGTTCTGACAATATTGCAGGTATCAAACTAGTCCCATCTGCACTTGAATTGCTTACTGGAGACTCCTGATCCGAGGATGAATATTGCTTCTCTTCTAAACCTTTCAAGTCTTTGAATTTTAGATTTTCATTGAACTGAGAATTTCCTTGCATTTTTGAAAAAGCAGTATCCAATTGCTTAAGAATTCTCCTGCGGTGTCCTGTAGGCAACACTCCCATTTGCTGAAGCACATTGTCATTTATTCCCACACAATCTGTCATAATCTTATAGCCATATCCTTTAAAGTTTGGAAGATACTGCCCCAAGTTAATGCTGATCAAGAATTCTTCAATATCAGTGCCACTGCCTGTGGATGACATGATGGCAGCTTCATTCCGAATATTGCCCCACACAGTCATGTAGAAACGCAGTCAGGATACAGGCATATTCACTAGCAACAATGCTCTCTAAATTTGGTGTCAGACAGCCAATGAGGAATATCAGCTTCTTCAAGACAATTCGCCAAGTTTCTTCAGTTCAAATTATTTTTTTTTTTAAACAGCACAAACCTAAAGAAAACAAAAAGTGCGTTAAAGAAAATTCCCACCAGAATTGACATTAATCTCAGACGAAATTCTGAAAGGCTCCCTGGCATTTGTACAGTAACGTTTGTAAATTGCTTATATATATGAAAATTTCAATGAGGGTAAACAGCCTAACTTCTCCATCCTTTCATCTTGGCCTGTATAAAGAGAACAGAGAAATCAAAGTCTTAACTCAGCACAGGTATTAGAAATTTAAAACATATAATCTTAGTAGTTAACGTTAAGATGAACGGTTAAGGGATGAACCACTTACCTACTACATACGTACACTCTTATTAAACAGTACTTATATTTAAGTGGGAGAAAAGGTGATCTAAGACCAGAGCTGGTACCCAGAGCTTTCCTATTCCCACGCTAGCATCAGTTAACTATAGTGTATGGCTGCTGATCTTCCGAGCCTTAAACTCTTTTTAGCACAGAAATACACTTTCAGTGGGAAAAAGAAAAAATTACTGGTTAGAACTTTTTGTGTGAACTGGGGGTTCAAGCCCTCCCCAGCTGAGAATTCAGCTGAACAAGTACCATAACCAATAAAATAGTTTAAAATGGCAGAGTGATTTCTGAGCATGTTGGAGGTAGGTTGAAACACCTTAATTGTTTAAATAACCGTGGTCAGAAAGCTATGGAGGTGATGAAAATAAGTTTTCCAGATCAGAACCTTCCAAGAACTGTCACGAAGGGAAACAGTAAACAGGTAACTACTAGCTTTTCAACTTTGTCAAGGAAGTATTATCCTCTGGCTGCAAACAGTAGCAAGGCAAAACCCTATAGGCAAGTGTTAGCCTCCATGCTAGGGACATTTGGTATCTCAAGTGCCCATTACAGTTTTTGACCAGTATTTTCAAACTGAGCAGCAGCCAACAGTTTGGTTTGTTTTTTTTTTTTTCCCCACCTCCATCTTCCTGCATAAAGAGTAATTTTTTGCTGACTGCAGCAGCTGTCCTGGCATGCAGGTACTAGCCTTAAGCAGCCTGGAAAAGAAAGAACAGCTTCAGTAGAACAGCATAAGACTTAAATAGCAATTAGAAAGAAAAGATATCGTACGCCCAGAATATATCCATGGTAGTTGGTATTGATACCTTATTCTTCAAAATATTTCCTCACAAAAATAGAACTATTTTTGACTCTGAATTGAAACTTAAAAGATTGCCTACTTTTGTAAGAGGATAAAACCTCTTCCTCTAAGATTTTCCAAATGTCTTTTTAATAACCAGGGCGTTACTCAGAAAAGCACTCAAAGTCATAAATAAAACTTCATGCTTTGAAGCCACATACAAATAAATACAAATTTAAAATCATGTACTAGATGGAGCAAAATTGTTACCACTGCTGGTGATTTTCTTTTATTAAGATTATTAAATATATGCTTAAATAACTAGCTCAATCACTAGAAGTCTTGTCTTGCAAAATTCTGTAAGCATCTCTATTAGTGCCACACTTTCAAAAAGCAGTAATCAAAAACAGGAAAAAAAAAAAAAAAAAGACTCTTTATACTTATACCACATATATATGTGTGACATAAGAAGAAAAAGAACACGAATATACAGATTTTTCTGGAAGATGTAAAAACCTTCTTGCTAATCTCTTAAAATTCATTTTTCAAGCAATGTTTTCATCAGCTTTGATCACCCTCCACAAGTTTGAGAAATGCTTATTATCTTGCATATGAAATTCATACAATTAAAACTCTTTAGAGATAGAACTCTATAGGCCAGTCAGATACCAGCCTCTCAAGAGAGATGAAGTTTGTTAGGGAGTTAACTCTCACTAAAAGATTCCCAAGTCATTTAAATTCATAAAGCCTTGGTTTAACTGATTAAGCTTTTAGATTTAACTTTTATCCTTTCCTAACCTGCATACTTATCTAAACACTCATTGTTCCTTTAAAAATGTCAGACATCAGCACTTCCTCAAGCTTTTCATGTAAGCCTCTAATCATAAAAGATAAAATTCAACAGTATGGCCTCCACCAATCACTAAATCCTGAAAAATACCAATATAAATATACCGCCTCTTAAGAAGTTGAATATATATTCTGAGTACAGAATGAGAAATAATACAGAAATTACTAAAGTGGGCACAAAGTGTCAGGCAGGCACTGTGTAGCAGAGAACAGTCTTTCATGTACCCATGAATTAAAAAAAAAAAAGCAAAAAAAAAAACCAACAACACCACATGTACAAAAAACCCACCACGCAATACAACAACGCCCTACATTTTCAAGTATGTAAAACACCTACAAGGTTAGCATATCAGTCTAAATGTTTTAAAGTCAGAGTTCCCGTTGGTTATCTCAGCCATTTCCACCTTCTTTAGCAGTTCTGGGTTTTATGATGTTGTTTGGGTATTTTTTCCTGAGGTGTTAGTGTTTATTTTCAAACAGTATCACTCTCTCAATCCCTCTACCTTCAGCAGTAACAAAACAAACACTTTGGAAAGTAGCTTTTAGTTATATAAATAAATACACATTTTAATATAAACATGTATTTATACCCACACACACTTTTCAAATTCTAAATACTGCTTTTTCTACATGAAGTAGCTTTGCCCACACCTTATTCTAGAAAATCTCCATTGTTGTTAATTCAGGAACTCAAATAGCCATGCATTATCAGTTATTTGGATACTAAGCCATCTCTGTACAAACCATGTAACAATGCAGAGGATTCTCTAGCACAGAACAAGCTTTGTTTTCAGGTTTGTAAGAATCATTACTTTTTGTAGTGTATTTTGTAAATGAAACACGTAGCAGACTGAAAAAGGAAGAAACTGCTTGCCAAGAAGACATTTTGACCACAGAATGCCAGCACTGACAGAAGCTAAAGTCCGAGCCATTTTTTGTGTCTGTAGTAACCCATGGCAGAAGCTGTCAAGGCTTCCATCAAGATTTATAAAGACATCCTACAGATCTGGCCTGGCTATACAGCTGATTAGATACCACCAAATTCACTCACACATATTTTGTAGGTTATACTGACACCTGTTTTGGTTTGACTACTCAAAGATTCGGTAACACACTATTAAACAAACCTACACACACCAGTGAATGTTTATATTGCAGGCTAGAAGACAAATTCTGAATTGTTTCTTACAACATTCTATCCTTACTAAAGGCATAAACTCAAAAAGCATACAGAAAAGCAGAAATCAAGGACCACCTTATCCAATACATTAATCTATTTTGATGGAATGGATATCTATTATATAAAGAATTTAATCTCCTCTATAGCTGAGTAAGTCATAGCAAACCCTAAGGAGTGCTTATACAGCCTTAGATACGCAGTGCATATATGATATACACCCATTTATATGCATACATTCACTTTCACATCCATACTTGTACCACTAGAAGTTTAACTAAATAATAGTCTTCAGTATTAGTGCGGTTGCATACAATAAACTTAACCTTTTTCTCTCAGCAGCAAGGCAAAACAGATTTTTCCTACAGTATTTCCTACAAATGAAAATTAAAAAAGGGGAAAAAGAGAGGAACTTTTTCTTGCTTAAATAAAACTGGATCTTGCTGTACTATCATATTCTCCAATGTAAAGTAACCAAGACAAAAGTTATCATGCAATAGGGTTACTGAAAATGGGAAAATGCAGTTGCACAAAAATCAAGCTTCTTGTAAGACACTTGACCTTTCAATTTTATAGAAATAAGGCTAAAACATCTAAACTGCTCTGTAGAAAAAAGGTAAAATAATAATTCAAGGGAAACTATCTGGGCTTTTCTTTCAAGAAAATATGTTTTGGCAGGGTATCAATTTGTGTTGCACATCCCAAGACTTACATGGGATCATGAAACTTTCTTTCACAGAAGGTGAAGTTTCTCATAATTCTTTTCAAACTGATTTTCGTGTTCTTGATATGGAAGGGATTTGGCAAGGAGGTACAAGAACTCAGAGTGGCATAACAGATCTTCTGGTTTTTAGTAAAAGTCCCAGCTAAATAGCACAACAACACTGGCAGAGAAGAACATACATAATTTCAGGACTCCTCCTCACATGGAGGTTAAGTATCAGCATTAGCATTCAGAGAAGCCATATCAGTTGCTTTTATGATTCTTCCATTCTATGATTTTTCAAGTTGAAAATCAAGACAACATTGATTGGAAGATAGACAAATCCATGTGGAAGCAAGCGAGCACGCAATCCAACTTTTAATAATGAAGTGTGCGAACAGCAAAATCTAGCTGAATATAGAAACACTCAAGTGAGACTCTCTTTCTGTCTTTTTAAGATCACTACAGAGATTAGACTGAAGAAAGCATCAAACCTTTAGAAATGCATGGCTACATAACCATTCTTTAAGCAATCAGTTCAACGAATTCAGGCAAGTTCAGGCCTGCTCCCAGCTTCTTCTAAACCACATATGAGACCCAAAGAAACAGGTAGAAAACACAAAACAAACCAAATACACTACAACAGGACTTACCATGGAACAAAATGAAATCTGCCAGTAGTGAATTTCATCTTCCCACTGTACTTGACTGCATACAAACTGACAAGATGAGCAGGCCTAGAAAATGTTGTAGAAGATTAAAGATCTTTCCAAAAATCTACGTAATACAATAAACATACTTATTCCATGCTAAATATTTATATATAAAAATATATAAATTAGTATATACATAAAAAGTAACCTTTCCAAAGTGATTACTTCATGAATTAACATTTGCGTCAACTCACAGTAAGACAATTTGTCTGCAAAAATTCTGATACAGCTGTTCCCTTTACAATTAGAAGGAAGTTACTAAGTGTAGTTCAACTTAGTGGATAATTATGAAATTTCTTTAATCAGATCCTCTGTCAAAATGTGTCTTTGTTTCTTTGGGATTTTTGGATTGTTTTGTTTTCAGAACACTTACTCTTCCAGAGAAAACTTCAGCTACCTTTGCTAGCTTCGGAGTCAAACCTCATGCTGCAAGTAATTCCAGTGGAACAACTTGCAGAATCTCCAAAGTAAGGAGCTGCATGGCATGAATAAGCAAGCTGAAGGTGGAATTGGTTGAGTACACTTTAGCAAGTTGCTGTGGCAACACTTGGGTGCTGTATCATTCACTTTGTCTCTTCTATCTAGGACACCCTAGTGGCTCTTTGGGTTTCTCAAACTAGACTTTATGCGATTACTGAAAAAAATTGCCAGAAATACACTGGCAGTTAAGAAGTCTTGTTTGTGTCTAACGTGACAAAAAACAACTCATAGAGTAAATAAATACAAAGTAATAAAGCACTGCTCCTTAGTATGACATTTACGTACAGACCGTTAAAATAACTTAAGCTAAAAAGAAAACGAAAGGGAAAAAAAATACACGCCTTATTTTCTACCTCCCTACAAGCTATTTCTTGTCAGATTCCAACTTTGGTATCGGACGCTTGTCTGAGACTTGTCCTGTAGAAAACAACTCAGCCTCGCCCCTGAGCTCGCCAGTAGCGTTAAAGTTACTCTCTCCAGCCGCGGGGCTTTGGCGGGACCTGCGGACCGGCACCTCCAGCGG
>NW_008594021.1:76788-80993 GCF_000691845.1 Merops nubicus | reverse complement strand
ATAAAATATAAAAAAATAATTGCCCAATATAAATCACCATCCTCCCCAAATGAAGCATTTTTAACAAGAAATCAGCTCTATCAAGGTTTTAAACTAAGCTGGTTGTTCAGCTGGATAATAAGTATAGAAATGTATCCAGTTTTCTGGTGTTTGCTATAGTGGAGGTAGACATGAAAACGGTTGGAGGAAAAAACAGGAAAAAATCTTGGTGGTCACAGCAAAATCCTCCTCAGACCTCCAGTACCACTTCTGCACCTGTGATTTAAGGCACCAGCTGACAATTTTAGGCATTTTGCCTCTGTTATTCGGAAGGTAATAAAGAAAACTTTTATATGTCTTTACTTCAGGCCAAATGTATTTCACAGCGTTTCAAGATGGAGATCACTTCAGATGGAGTGATATCTTGGTTTTAGAAAATAATTTTTTAAATAGGTTTAATTCAACTTTCCTTTTGTTGGAAGAAAAATTAGGCTTGCTCTTCATCATCATCCATAGTTCATGATAACTCTGAAAAGAGCATTTCCCTTCTCTCTATATGCAAAGATCACTAGTTTCCAGTATTTCAAAAAACTGCTGCTTCAGTATATAATTCCCAGCTGAAAATTAAGTGCATGTAATACTAAGAAAACCAGGACAATATTGTTCTGAGGCTGTGTCATATCATTTATGCAAAGCTGTTTCAGGAGGATCAGAAGGAAGAAACGGCCCGTTCTTGTCAGGATTTTTTTTTCACTGGGAAAAAGAAAAATCGTGCTAAAAGATGCAAGGTTTCCCACTGGAAGTAGGCTAATTTCATAAGGAGAGAAGTAATGGTTTTCTTACATGCAAGTACAATGAATTTGAGTGTTATCCTTGTAATGGATTGCTTGTTCTGCCTTTCTGGTAGGTGCAGCAACAGATTGGCAAGGTGACGCAACTATTTGCAAGCCTACATACTGTCTGATGTTACTAAGGCAACTAAATTGTGCAGCAATTTGCCTGGAGTCCCTATGAAGATAAAGTGGTCAATGCTGCTGCACTTTGTAAATGTCAGGTACTGACCCTTTTCCATATTACTCGGGGTCTAACAAGAAGCAGAAATCATTTAGTCACGATATTACAGATATCTTGCAGAAAAAGTAGAATATTCTATATTTCTTCCCCTCCTCCCAACCCCATTTTTTACAGGATGTTCCTGACCAGCCAAAATGTTACACAAGCAAAATTTAGTCTCCACTTGTACTTCTCCATCATCTGAAGTTGCTCAGAGGAACAAGGCTGAGGAAGGTGTCTCGAAACAGGGTCTCTTCTCCCAAGTAGCAAGTGATAGGACAAGAGGAAATAGCCTCAAGTTGAGCCAGGGGAGGTTTGGGTTGTGTGGTTGGAGAAATGTCTTCCTTGAAAGGGTTGTCCAGGGCTGCCCGAGGCTGCCCAGGGCAGTGGTGGAGTCCCCATCTCTGGAGGGGTTTCCAAGCCATTTAGAAGTGAGTGGGTGAGTGGTGACCTGGCAGTGCTGGGTTAAAAGTTGGAATTGAGGATCTTAAAAGTCTCCAGCCAAAATGATTCTATGAAACCACATTTTCCAGCCTCCCAGTCCCAGCCTAGAGGAAAACAACTGCCTGCAACACAGGATTTATGCCCTGTGGTGTGAAATCCTGCGCTAGCAGCCTCTCATCCTGACCTGGGCACTGGAAGAAGAAAGAAACATCCCAGTGTGAGTGATGATGCCTGCAGCTGGCACAGCTATAGTTGGGAGAAGGCTCTGAACAACCTCATGCAGCTGAACTGAAGCCTTTGTCTTCCCAGTGAGATTTCTATCATGCTGCTCCATGCAGTGAACATCAGTCCTTGATGGCCACTTGTATTATACATTGAGCTGGCGATCAAGGCTACTTTAGCAGACCATAGTCATGGATTTGACATCAAGGGAATTTTGCCTATATATGCGATGTCTCCTGAGAGAACCCTCCCTTCCCTTGGAAGAATCATCTCTCTTCTCCATGTCCTGACTGATTTGGGAGCACCACAGCAATTCTCAGCCAAAAAGACAAATTCATTATGTGATAATTTCAGCAGACAAGGAGCCAGTTCACAAGCTCCTACTGAGTCCCTCTGAGCAAGGTGGTTTAGGAATGACTGGAATGTCTCCGGGCTGGATAACCAGCTACAGCCACAGTGACACAAAGTGCTCTGAAGCTGCTTCTGCCTTGCCCTGGCATTTGTGGTGCTCACTCTTCTCTCTTCTTGGTCAGTAGCTATTATGCCATTGATCGGCCACCTAGGATACCTGTGTGAAGGGCTGAGTTGAAATCAGCTGAATTAGCATAAAGTGCTTTCAAAAACCACAGCTAACCTGGCTGGGGTGGACTAAAACATGCTGGAGAGCCCTGGCAGAAGGTGTTTGGCTGCTCAGCTGGAGGTCATGATGGCAGGTCAGAGCAGCCTCAGCAGCGTCACTGTGGCACAAAGAAGTTAGAAGAAGCAGCCCTAAAGCATACACAAAATGCCAGACCAGATCAATCCTCTGTCCCTTTTAAAGCATGTTTCATACTAAGTCCCAAGCAGCTCCAGAGTTTTTCTCTTGGAAAGCTCATGATGCAGGGGTTGGTGTCAGTTCACCTGTCCATGAGATCTGCCATCATTAACAGCAGCTGCTTACAGGGTTCAGAAACTCCTTCCAGAAACCCAGCGGGAGTCTGAAAATATACGAGATACCACCTCAGAAATGATTAGGTGATCGTGAAGATGAAAATCTGGACAGCAGTCATTTGCATAATGTCCAAGGTCACTACATTTTGAAAAAGTCACAGTGTTAATGCAATGCACTCTGGGCAGATTGTGCATCCCAAGCGTTCGGCTTCATGGCATCTTTGAGAGCAACAACTGTTAGTACCCACAGAAAATCCTCTCCTGGCACATTTTATGGGTAATGGTATAAAACGGTCCAGTGATATTATTTGCGCAGGCAGATACCCAGTAAAAAAATGACAAATGGGAGTGGGAAAACCAGAAAGTATGTACATGTATTTGCTAATTTTTCACCTAGAAACAGATTCTTTAGGGAAGGGATGGGAATTTCTAAGGAGACACAGGATATGTCACTAGAAGAACAGCTGTGACACAAAAGAAAATATCTTTAAGGTATGTGGGGGGAATATTAATTCTCCCACCAAGATTCTCCTTTTTTTTGGTTCAACCTGGAGAAGGCTCTAGGGAGACATGGCTTTTCAGAACTTCAAGAAGCCTGTCAGAAAGCTGAGGACAGACTCTTTAGCAGAGCCTGTTGCGACAGGACAGAGGGCCATGGTTTTAAACTAAAGGAGGGGAGGCTTAGACTAGATATGAGGAAGAAAATTTTTATGATAAGGGTGATGAAACACTGCAGGTCAAGTTGGATGGGGCTCTGAGCAACCTGCTCTACTTGCTTGTCCCTTGATTAGCTGCCTCTACGTGTTGTGACTGGCTCATCTCCCTGCTGCGGGAAATCTGGATCTCGGCAGGTTTTGGCCGTGCCCCTGACTCTGACAGGCCACAAACTTCCCTCTGAACACACACCCTGCTCTCTTCATTTTCCTTCACTATTTTTCATGAGTATGTAATCCCTAGCAGACATGTGAGGGGGCAGTTCCTGCCTCCACCACCATCACGACAGTTGCAAAGGGGTTGTTAAAGTTGTCTGGTATCAATGGAATACTGTCAGGAAAAACAAAATAAAATGGAGCTGCCATTGGTTCATGGAGGGCTTTGTATCAGAGGGGTAGAATCATATAATTGTTTTAGTTGGAAGAGACCTCCAAGATCAAGTCCAACTGTTAATCCACTGCCAGGTCCCCACTGACCCATGCCCCTCAGCACCCCAACTCCATGGCTTGGAAACCCCTCCAGGGATGCGGACTCTGCCACTGCCCTGGGCATCTTCTTCCAGGGCTTGACAGCCTTTTCAGGGAAGACCATTTCCCTGATGTTCAACCTAAGCCTTGTTAGGGTTCGACCTATGCCTCCCCTGGTGCAACTTGAGGCCATTCCCTCTTGTCCTATTACTTATTCCTTGGGAGAAGAGACCAACAATGCAAGGAGGGAGAAGCTGGGAGAGTAATGAGGAGCTTGGGGCAGCCAGGCTGAGCTGGGGAACACCTGGGCCTCAATGCCAGAAGGAGAAATTAGAAAACGGACAGGCCCACTCCACAGCCCGTGGCAGCACCGAGACAAAGCCCCGAGGCAGCCCG
>NW_008594021.1:66293-76773 GCF_000691845.1 Merops nubicus | reverse complement strand
CGCCGCGGGGCCGCTGTGCTCTGAGGGCGGGGAGTAGCGGTGCGGCGTGGCGCAGTGCCCCTGAGCCGCACCCCGGGGCCCAGGTAGGTTCGCGGGGCTGCGTGGGCCGCAGCAGCTGCTGTGGCGGGTGATGCGTTTTTTTTTTAGGCCCTGGGGGGCTCCGTTTCCCCGTGTTTTGGGGTTTGCTGAGAAATGAGGTTGTGCTAGTGTCTGGACCCCGAGAGAATTAGTGTGATAAAATGGAAAAGAAAGTCAGTAAATAGTGAGTGTGGGAGAAGGAGCATACTCCGTTGGTGCAACGCTGCTTGCGCCTCAGCTCCTGCCTCACCATGTGTCTCTCCTTCACGTTGCGGGTTTAAAAAGAACAGCGCTTTTAGCTGAAAAGGACAAATGGAGGGAAAACATCTTTTAGGACGCTTGTGTAGGAAGATGTTACAAGCTTTTATCTGGCGTGTCTGAACCTACCTCCTACGCACCGGAGTGTGGTGGTGGAGTGGTGCAAAACAAGTCAAAAAAAACCACACCAAGAGGAGCTCCTGGCTCCAGCACGCTGTCACCGAGTGCCTCTTTTAGAAACCCTAAAGTACCGTGGAAGCTGAAATAAGTCACAACTGCTGTATGAAAACAAGTTAGGATCGTTATTCATGTGGATTGCTCCTAAAGGATATGCTCGTTTAAATTAGAACTCGCTTGCTAAATGAGCTAGGAAGAAGCACCTCGTGTTAATATTGAGCTGCCCAAGGGATGTAATCAATGGGAGGATAAAGTTATCATCAGCATTCTGCTTAATAAATATTTTAAGCTACATAATGCACGAGTAAATGGAGATGTTGATGCTCCTCACTGTGGTACATCTCTGGCTGGATTTAGGGTGGTCTGGGATTAGGCATGTCCTCAACTCGGGAACTTGCTAAAACTCATATATGACCATCTTCAAATTGCTTAAGTGGTGGTGTGTTTTTTTGTTGCTTGTTTGTTTTTGTTTTGTTTGTTTGTTTGTTTTTTGGTCAGTTCTACGTGTTTGCAAGAAAATAAGGCTTCGTGTAGCCTTGCAGGCATGCTGAGAAGGTGGATTTCATTCCCTTCCCCTGGGATTTTGGAGAAATCTTAACTGTTTGGGTGCTCTGTGCATCTGGGTAAGCAGCAGACGTAGCTGGAGAGGACAGTTTTTACCTTGGGTGTTTTGGTCCCACTGCCTTTCTCTCAACTTCGGAATGTTTTCTGTAGTTTTATGAAAGATATGGAATAACTCCTTTCTCCTCTTTACTCCTCCAGAGTTGCTTCTCTCCTTCTTTGAACAACCATTTCAGCTCCTCGTTTCTTTCTTATTTGACTGGTAAATACGCCTAACCCATTACCTCAGCTTTACTACAGTATGGAGCAGAAAAGCAGGGAAGAAATCCTTTATGCTTGGAGTGGGTTTAGCAGGCTGATACAGATGTGTAGAGTCTTTCTGAAGTCCCCCAAAACCTCATAGATGGCTCCCATCATGCACATCTGCCATCTTCACATAGATGGCTTTGGCAATGCTGGTTTAAACAGTAAAGCATGGGAAATACAATGATAGGACACCTTAAAAATAAAAGTATACATTTTGGAGGCTAAGAGGGTTTGGAGGTTAGCTTTATTAGTACTGCTGTTAAGACTTTGTCATAGTTGATTTTTTTTTTTTCATTTGCTTCTCCATTTTTTTTTTTTCTTTTTTTCACCTGTATGGAGGCAGATTAATGAGTAAGCTGACTTTTACACTGACAACTGGCTGCTTGCTCTATAAATCTATTTGGCTTCTGCAGGTCCTTTCTTGGGCTTAGAAATATTTGTGTGCTCTTCTACAAGAGACAGCCCATGAACTACTGCTTGAGTGCAGGCTTGGAAGAGAAGCTCAGAGGCAATCTTACTGATTTATGGTTGTCCATGCATATGCAGGTCAAAGCATTTCTCTCTGTTGCTTCCCAATTGAAGGGAGATGCTGAGCGTTGTCCTTTACGGTGTCTAAGCCACAGCTATCCATTTATTCCTGAAACCTCTGTAAGCACTTCAGTAGATCTGCATGATGAGCAGCTGGCTGGCTTTTATGGTAAGGGTTTAATGCATCTTGAAGGGTCACTGTCTCCTGAAGTCACTTCAAGCTATTGAGCTGACAGGGTTTTCAGGAAGGCTGTTGCAGGGAGGTGAGGATAAAGCATGTCCTGGTCTGATCTGCTCACAGGCTGAATTATTTACACCATTTTAACGATGCTGCATAGTAGTCATGATATGATCATAAGTCATAGGTGTCTTTAGGATGCTGAGGGTTTTTCTTACTGGGTCTCTACTTCAGCTGTAGTTCTGCACTTCTCTAGCTCTCCTGTATTCTTTTAAAAGCGGGGAGCAAATTACAGACTGCTCTTCAGAAAGTCATGGAGTGCTTTACAGTGAAACATGGTTGAAATGTTCAATAGGCAGCAGTTGATAGAACAGAAAATATTTTTGTGTGTTTTGAATGGGAAAAGAGTTTGGTCTTTGCATATGTCAATTGCTGAGGAATATAATTATGAAGTGCTTTGAGCTCCCGTTGTCTCAAGGTTATGTTTAGGACATATTAAACAGCCATCAGTGTCTCGTAACAAATGATGAACGGTACAGATTGGAGCAGTGGTCTCTGAAAGGCACTGGCTTATAGCTGTAAAATAATTTAAGAGCAAGTATAATTTACTTTAGAATGGTTGTGAAAATCAACTGGAAATTAAAGCTCCCTTTTCCCTCAGTACTGTGAGAGTCTGAAATGTTACAGTGCAGTTGTGGGCAAATGAGGAGCTGCCTGCTGCAGGTTTGAGCTTGAGTTGTGATCCTCTTCAGAGGGAGCAAAGGTGATCTCCTGAACCTCAGATGTACTGAAAATGTAATGAATAAACAAACAAACAAACAAAAACCCACCATTAATCTGATCTTGGTTTAAAAACTGGATTTTGTTATGCAGTGTTTCGCAGACTTTCTTATGTACTGTTAGATCTGGTGAAATTTTACCACACCAAGTTCTAAGTGCTAATGATCTAATCAGGATATTATCTGACAGAACTCTTAGGAGGAAGACTAAAGTCCTAGTAAATTGTGTGGTAGGTTTGCTGACTGATGATTACTTTGGATTGCTGTTGGCAAAGACCTGTTGACTGAGGCTATTCTGACGGTCCCTGTGATGCCTTCTCAGGCCAACATCCCTCACATTATCCTCTGTAGAACTGGTTTTCAGCACTGCAGTACCTTGAAAACTCTTTCCTACTGTCACAGCCTCTGCTAGCACCAATAAAAAGTCTGTGACCTAGAGTTAAGACTGAAGGTTCCAGCTTGTGACCAGCCATCGAGTAGATAAGTAGTTATTTGGCATATTTACACAAGTAGGCAATTTACTTCATGTGGCTCACTTAAGCAGGAGCCTCTTTGTCCAAGAGCAGCAAGGTTTAGGGAATACATGTTTTCAGCCAGTCCATTATTCCATTGTTTCTTTTTGACAGAAGCAAAATGGTTTTTTTATTGTTGTTTTGGTGTCCTGTGTTTCCCCACCCCCACACCCCAACTTCAGAACCTATTATGAAAAATGGATTTAAATCAGCAATGAGGAGAAAGAAACGTGCTTTGTACAAACTTTGTGTCACTTCTGGATGCTGAGGAGATGGTTTGAAAACATAGAAAGAGCAAAAAGATAGGACTGATGGGACTTCTCCAGGCTTCTGTGCTGCCTCTCATATTACCGCTTTGGGAGAAATCACCCCTGAAATGCTTCTGAAACTTGTGCTTTAGGTCTTTTCTCTGATTATCTGCCACTCTCCAAAGCAGAGGAGAAAAACAGAAGACCTCTGCACTTGAGGCTCAGTATTTCTCATGCCTGGAAAGATCTCCCAAGTTCAGCATAGCTGCATCCAGCAATATTGACTTGAAATAGAGTCAAGTCTGAGAAGCAAGATAAAAGAGTGCTTTAAAAATCAAGAGTATCTGGCTTAGTGCACTTTTTTCACTCCTTCAAAAATCACTTAAGTGCAGTTTACTCTATTTTTTTCTTTTTTTTGGTTGCTCCATTGTTTGTTTTTTGACGGTTCCTTGAACTAAAATGAAACCACCGAGAGGTTAAAGGGCAGCCACAGTTCATAGCTTTTATATATATATATTTTTTTTATTATTTTTTTTTTTTTTTTTTGAGGATTCTGATACCATAGTAGGAACATAAAACACTGTAGAAGTGAGAGATGAAGACTGAGAGTTAGGCAGCTGGCTTAAATGTACCTGTTTCTTCCCTGGCGACATATGGAAGCCCAAAGTCAACATATGGATGCTAGAAGTTACCCGAGTTTTCCTACAGATAGTTTGTTGTTCATGCAAGGTGCTACGTTTATCCGCTGAGAAAGATTTGAAATGCAAATCTCTTTTTTTTGTCTTAACGTTTGGACAGAAGATTCTCCCAAGGAATTTGTGTATGGGTTTTGGGTTTCTCTGTGTTTTTTTCCCCCCTCACTGTAAATTGTCATCTTTACTGGAAGGGGAAAGTTTTAATCTGTTTTTGAAGCAGTAACTAATAACAAAAGTGAAAGCAGATGTTAGGCTAACAGGAAGACACAGTAATAAAGGATTACCAGCCTTTATACCAGTTGTTACGAATTTCTTCACTAAGGATGAGCTGACACAATGCTGTGCCTCAAAAGCAGAAAAATACTGCAATATTAGATTGATTTAGCTTACCTTCAGTATAAACAACATTGGAAACATTTTCCTCTTTTCTTTTTTTTGGCTACTTGATATCCAGTAGTCAGTTTGCTGTATTGGTGAGCTGTTAAAGTTCAACCAGAGCCCTAAAGAAAGTGGGTTTATTTTAAAATGACATATGAAGACAGATGATGTGGGTACTACAGCTTAATTCCTGTAGCAGCTCCTCTTGCAGCTCGGGGGTGCTTTTGCCAATCACATCATGCCAAGCAAATCCCCTTGTTTGAAGAGGCCTGGCAAAGCTGGAAGTTAGTCCAGGGATTCAGGAGAGCATGGCAGCTGTGATGACTGTCTCTGATCCAGCTACTCCTGTCCTGGGGTATGCTGGTGTGTGTCCCAGCCTAATGCACACTCTGAATTGGCAACAGGAATGCAGGGGCAGCTTTCCTGCATTAGGATGGAGCTAATTTATGTTGGTGAGAATATCTGTAGAAATTCTTTGTTGTGGGTGCTCCTTAAGGACTGGCTGGCTGAGTGTGGTTCATCCTCACTGCATATTGCAGGGCTTCTAGGTGCTGCGTGAATAGGTGAATGTTCACCAAAGTCACCCAAGAAGAACTAAATTAAGACTTCATGTCATGATTGAGAAACATCCAGAAGAACCATCACGCATGTGGCATTTGCTGTTGTTTGTTTTGTTCTGAAATGCTGATAAAAAATTAGTAAGGGGGAAAATATGGCAAAGTTAGAACTCCCTCTAGAGTCTGTCTCTTTTATCCAGCTCTGCAAGGAAGTTTCACCTTGTGTAAATGCATTGCAGTGGGAGCAGTCTTGAGTTACATCACAAGCCCAGGAAGCTCACACCAGTAGCTCTGATGTGTGTAAGAGACCACAACCTGCAGCTGAATCTTACAATTAAGCAAATAAGATCTTTAGTATTGCATTTAAAATGAATTTCTGTTCTTCCTGAAAATAGTTAAGTGTAGATGGTTAAATTGTTGAAGCATAAGGCAGCTTTCTAGGATTGTTTGAAGGTGTTCAGTGTCCCACATAGTGAAGGCAGAAATATGTTTCTATGTTTTTTTTCTATATAAACTTATTTTTTTCCTTGATTTCACAGTGAAAATGTTTAATGTTTGGGAAGCATGACTGAAAGCAGCAGGGACACTGTTCTCCAAAAGGTGAGGGGTGGTCTATGTGTGGTGGGATGGAAATTATTTAAAAGGTTTTGAATCAGTTTAAGTTGGAAAAAAAATAGTCCTATTAACCTCTAAATCTTCAGTTCGGAAATGATATTTATATTTTTAAACTCTCTGCTTTTAGTATCTCCTTCCTTCTGTTTTTAAATAAAGGGCAAGCTTCTTTATGGCAGCCTGTGCTGACTTAGGAGGAAAAGGTCATGAATTTAAACCAACATTGTTGTGGGAAAAATGCCACATTATTGGGGTGAAGCTGTGAATAGAAATCTCAAAGTCCAGTCTTGCTCTTGTGAACTTAATTTACAGAAGAAAAGTTCGTTGCTTTCTGAAAAACTGCCAGGTAGACCAAAGGAAATCACGATGTTTAAGCTTTGTCAGATTAGCTTAAGTATAGATCTTAGGTTAGATCTGCATCCAGCAGGAGTTCAAACTTTGGAAAGAATTTGGGATTAGTACTCTCCAGTTCATTTTGTTCCAGTGTACTTGTTTTTATTCACAGAAGACCTTTTATGTCTGCATGAGTTTATAAGCAGTTCCTTTTTCTATTTTTTTTTTTTTTTAAATCTGTTTGTTTTCTTAAAATAAGACTGGGAAGTTACACCTAATTTTTCTTCTTGTCTTTGGCACCTTTATGACCAAAGAGGCATCTGGGCATGTAGAGAAGTACAAAAATGTCTAGTTACATAAAGCAGGATGCAGTATCCAAACCACTGATGAGAAGAACCTTAGTCACAAGAAAGTTCTAAGCTCTACATTATGTTAAATTGCTTAGTAATCCTGGAAAATAGCCATAGGTTGTAGTTAACACCATTGAACTTTTAGAGGTTAAAAGAAACAGTATAAATGTTAAAACTTTTCAGCTTTGAATCCTTTGAAAAATCCAAACATCAGTGGCCAGCATGTGTGTGCTCTGGCAGATGCGTGTGGTATGTTTGCAATCAAATAGTGATATCTAATAATATGTAGCTGTTTTCTGACAGCCAGTAAACAATTTTCCTGTGTGTGCCTAGAATATCTGTTAATCTCTCATCAAGTGAGCTGCTGAGACTGACACTGAAGTTGTAGGACATGGTTTAGTAACCATGTAGCTTGAAATATTCCACATGTATTTTACCCATCTTTCAGCATTTGTGCTCTTTTCCCTTTTTTTCTTTCTGCTGCTTACTAAATTACCCTACTGTTCGGGGAAAATAACAAAAGGACCTCATTGTGGCTGTGAAATTGCTGCTGTCTCTTGCTTCAATAACACAGCTTTGCTTTTCCAACTCTGAAATATATTCTGATAGTACTGAGAGAAATGGGACACATGTATGAGTTGCTGGTGACCTTGGCAATAGTTTTGGGGGACGCTTGCGTGGAGTCTGAGGGTGGTTTTTTTTTTTCCATCCCTTAATAATCTATCTTGGTAGTGTATGAGGTACTGAGATCTGGACTGAAAACAAAGCAAGATAGGGGATATCTGTAATCTGTTAAGGTCTAACTTAATATAACTAAGCAAATCTGAACTGAGAAGTATGTTTTGTGTTCCTTTATCAGAGAACAGATCTTCTTAGTACAAACTGGGGAATACAGACACTAAAAATACTTTTTTGTTAATACATAATACTTGAAGCCAGTAAGGGGTATTTTTATCTACATCTCAGTAGCACGCAAAGCTATTAAGCTATTTTCCTCTTGTTGTAGCATGATTTTCTTTGTATAGTGTTTACTACAATGTGTACCCCAAATACATTCCAAAGGGGGTACGATTAGAATTAAATAACTAGTAGAGGGTAGGAAAGTTATAGGTGGCTAAGAAGTGAGGAAAGATTTTGGGAGAGATGTTGCAGCTACATTAAATCAGCCTGAGCTGAGGAGAGAAGACTGTCAGCCTAAGCCTGCAACGAGGGTGTAAAGGACCAGAGAGATTTGTAGTAGGTAAGTAGGAAGAGTAAGGAGAGAGCTGAATTACAAGTATTTATCTTACCCTTCTGCTGGCAGAATTCGTATGTGCACATAAAATACAACCTGAAGTATGGAGCAGATGGGCAATTTGAAGTAGAAAACCTTACTGTCCTCATTTTACATACATGGAACTTTGCGAAAATTGATCTGGTCAATGAGAGAGGAAAGAAATCTGAAATATCCTCTGAATGAAGGGAAGTGATGCATGAGTGTATGTAGTGTTTGCTTTATGTTTCCTCAGGAACACGTTTCTATGAAGAAACAAACCTCTGCTTACCTTATTTTCTTGGCACTTCATAAGATGAACTGCAGAATATTGATGTTTGACATGAATGGTTCTGTAATGGCCACTAGAGTCAGAAAATACTAATCTTTAGTGCAATCACCTTGTAAAGCTTTTTCTTTGGTCAGGTTTTATATCACTCCTTGCTGGTACACCCTGGGAGGAACAGCAAGGGGTTTGTAATCAAGTCTCTCGTTCTGACTCATTGTTTGGATTTCTGCTTGTTTTCTCTCAGCCAGTTGATGTGCTCTGCTGTGCATATTTTCATGTCTTCCAGCTGAATCATAGTTAAATAGACTGGAGATTTTTAAAAAGTTTTCTTTTTTTTGGGTCTTGAAATCTTAGTTTTTCTGCAGTATTTGAAAGCAGAGCTGTGAAGGCTGAGAACCATACATCTAATCAGTATTTGCTGCAATAATTTACTACAGTTATGCTAAATCATGTTCTGCATGTTCTCTGTTTCCCAAGCACTACTTGTCTTTCCCTCCTATTTTTTTCCCCTAAAAGTACACCTGAGTTAATGCTTTCTTAGCAACCTTTTTTCTGGGTCTGTTCATAATTTGAGGCTTTCATGAAATATATTTTTGGGTTGTCTTTTGTCTTCTTGATTTAATAAAAACTTTTTTTTTTGAAAGTAACACGAAAAAAACCTTAGATACTTAATATCTGAATGAGAAGTGCAACTCCGTGGGAACGTACCCTAATACTTCAGTGTCAGTAAGTAGCCCTAATAAAGATTGATGTTGATCAACTTGGTGTAAAGCTGGTGCTTTGTAAACATTTTGATCAAAGTACGTTGGGAAGAGTGCTTTAAAAGTTGTGTTATGAAGACCTGTGTGATCACACTCTTTTGTCGTCATGCTTTGCAGATGACAAATCACCTTAGTTGCTAAGCCCCGAAAGAAACCAAGTACCATTTTTTACAGAGAAGTTATTTGACTGTTGTGGTGAGATTTCTAAACACTGGAGGTTTACTTTTAATCACCCATCTGGGAAAATGCTGCAGAAGTCTCCAATGTTCATTTCAAGCCATATGCAAATACTTTTGGCTAATATAATAAATGTGCCTTCATAAAAATCTTAATAGAGAAAGAGATTGGGGCGGTTCCCACTGGTGGGACCCCATCCAGGCATGCATCTATTCAGACCTGCCCCATCCTGTTCTATCAAGAAACTGGGGTGCATTAAGAAGAGTGTGACCAGCAGATCAAGGGAGGTTCTCCTCCCTCTCTACTCTGCCCTCTGCCCTAGGTCACCTCTGGAGTACTGGGACCAGTTCTAGGCTCCCCAGTTCGAGAGACAAGGAAATTCTGGAGAGAGTCCAGCGTGAGCTACAAAGATGCTGAGGGGCCTGAAGCATCGCTGGGACCAGGAAAAGCTGAAAGCCCTGGGGCTGTTCAACCTGAAGAAGAGAAGACTGAGAAGGGGTCTGATCAATGCTGATCAAGAGCTAAAGGGTGGGTGTTGAGAGGATGGGGCCAGGCTCTTCCGTGGTTCCCAGCAACAGGACAAGGGCTAATGGGTACAAACTACAACACAGGAAGTTCCACCTCAACTTAAGGAGAAACTTCTTTGGTGGGAGGGTGGCCGAGCCTGGAGCAGGCTGCCCAGAGAGGTTGTGGAGTCTCCTTCTATGGAGAGAATCCAAAACCACCTGGATGTGATCCTGGGCACCCTGCTGTGGGTGACCTGCTGGAGCAGGGGGGTTGGATGAGATGATCTCCAGAGGTGCCTTCCAACCCCATGATTTTGTGATTCATTGAAAGCACCTTCAAACTTTACCTTGTAGTTTCTCACCTGGTGTTTGTTGATGTTGTGAGGACATGGCAAGCATTACTAGGTTAATGTTTGTTTGGCTGTTCTTTCCATCTGTTTTCAGAAAATAGGCTGAGAGGAGGAGGGGGAGGAATTTATCTTAAGTTATTATCAGTTTGCTCAGCTGCAGTTGTGAGGATTGCCTGTTCCCAGTTGCTGAGAGGGTTATAATGGTTTCCCTCCTGCTTATTTGGTTAAGATACTTAAAATGCTGAAAATCTTGGAGGAAATGTTCTACTTTTGATTATTTCAGACAAGAATTAAATTTGAGTACTAGACCTTTTTTTACTAATTATCAAAATAGAAACCCAAGATTTTCTGTAGGAATCAAGGTTGTGCTTATACTGGATAAGGGGTGGGAAGGATATTTTAGGTGGAGGGAATGTAGAGTAGCTGTACAGGGAGACAAAATAAAAGGAAAACATCCTTAAAATTACTGATGGTCTGATTTTATGTCAAATGTTAAGAATGTCCGGTTGTGCTAAAAAGTTTGGAATTTATTCCTATCCTCAAGTCTGTTCCAAATCAGAAACTCAGCAGTGACTGCAGCCAACCAATCCACTTT
>NW_008594021.1:24932-66262 GCF_000691845.1 Merops nubicus | reverse complement strand
GAGTTACTCAGGAGTAGTAACATTTCTCTTCACGTGTATTAGGCTGATTCAATCATGTAGCCAAGTGTTTTCACTTGTATGAAATCAGTAGGTAAGTGATAATTTTCCAACCTTTCAAAGATAAACACAAGATAAATGAACACAATATTAGTTTTTGTATTATGTTACTTCCATGAATATTGAATGTGGAAGCCATAGTTTATTGGATGTGTTGAGACCGAAGGCTTTGCAGTGAATTAAATTAGAAAGAAGAATTGCTTCCAAGAAAATTTGAGCATCATAAATCCCATTATTCTTTTATTTTTGTGTGCTTAAATTAGGTCAGGCACACCCCGATTGATTCAGGCAATTATAATTGTTCTTTCTGGGCTTCCTGGGACTTGCCTAATTATAGAAAAAGGAGTTCAGAGTCAGGGCTGGCTCTGAACTCTTCAACTATTGTATTGTTTTGGATTTAATTCTTTTTTCTTCACTTAAAGTATACGTTTCCACCGTGCTATCACCACAGCTATTGAAAAGAGTATCAAATATTGAGACTTTGGGATTACTGCCTTTTGTACTCTCTTCTAGGATACAATAAAATCCCAAAGAACTTAGAACAATTAATTTCTAGGTGCTGCGTCTTTCTGAATACTGCACTCTTGTGTCAGGTTTCTAATGGTTGATTATACTGGGACTCCTTGGGGGTGAGCAAAGATTGCTGTTGAGTAATTGTTCCTGGAATAGCTGTCACAGGAATGTTTTGATATTTGTCAGTAAAACAATGGGTAGAGGAGCAGCAGACTTGTGATAGAAGGGAGCAGTTATGTACAGTTCATGAAATTGCATTTTTCTGGGGTGATGCTGAGTGAATGACCCTCGTGGATGTGTGGGGCTGAAGGGGCTCCATTTATATGCTTTTCCCCAATTTTCTGAAGTTTTCAACATCTAGAGGCTTTTTTTCTTCTAAAACTCTAGGCAGTTTGTTATAGGAGTGATTATGTGGAAAGCGATGTTGTAGAGATAACATAAGTAATAATATCTAAATATATATGTAACATAAGAATGGTAATTAAAATAATTGCAAAACTGACCCATTTTAATGAATTTTAGACCGGAGTAAGGATTAAAGGGTGTTTTAAACAGATGTCAAATAACCATTACTTTTGCAAATTCATTATTCTTTGTTAAGATAACAATTAACATGTATATAATGGGTCTGGAACAAGTTCACTACTCATAAGAACAAAGCTAATTAGAATTGTGTTAAAAGTGTGCGAGCTTGTTTGAAATTGCCTCAAGCAGCAGGGAGTGATTGAGAATTCCCGTTGAACTGCTATTACAAAAAAAAGCCGTGTGAAGCAGCCGAGGCTAACTCCTGTTTCCAAGGAGAAGGCAAGAAAAATTATTAATTGGAAAGAAACAAATTCTGTTTACAATATTTGGTCTCGTTGGTTTATTAAAGAAGAGGTATTTAAATGAGCTATTTATATGTATAGCCAAGCTCATGGGCGTCTAAACAAAACCTTAAATACCACAAGCAAGGTATGTGTGGTGTTTTTTTCTTTCACCAAACATGATACTGTAAGCTAAAGTTAGTAATAGGCAATTAAAAATATGTTAGTGGAGTAAGACATATATACTTCCAAAACATATATGTTCAGCATATAAAGCTGGGGGAAGAAAGAAGGGGGGACACATTTGGAGTGATGGGGTTTGTCTTCCCAAGTAACCTTTAAAAGTGATGGAGCCTGGATCTCCTGGTGATGGCTGAACACCTGCCTGCCCATGGGAGGTGGGGGATGGATTCATTCTTTTGCTCTGCTTGTGGTTTTAATGTGTTTTGTTTGTTTTGGTTTGGTGTTTGGTTTTTTTTGGTTTTTTTTTTTTTTGCTTTGCCTATGGACTGTCTTTGTCTCAACTCACAAGTTTTCTCATTCTTACTCTTCTGACTGTCTCCCCCATCCCACGGAGGGGGGAGGGAGGGGAGAGGGAGTGAGCGCCTGGGTGGGGGTTAGTTGCTGTCTGGGGTTAAGTCACTTGGATTTTCTTGCCTCTGAAAATTCCAGGAGTTCAGGCAATAGTATAAACAATAATAAAGAAGACAAGATGATAATGTAAAAGAGTAAGCTAAAAAAGTCCTTTGGTCTAGATGAGGAAATATTCAAAGCACTATTTGGCTTTCTGTATTTGCCTTCTGGTTGCTATTAACATAAGGTTTGAACTTTTTAGAACTAGAAGGTATACTAGCAGGGATGGGGGCAGGCAGAAGGCTCTTAAAGACTGTGGAAACATATTATTGATGAAAACTATCATCATAGAATAAACATGACTTCTCATATTAGAAACTTTATGAAATTGCTGGGCAGTATTATGGATATTGCAAAGCTCTCTGGGTTGGAAATTCTTTGGACCCACATTATTGGGCACAATTAGGAGGACACATTTCTTGTGTATCTGTCCAAAATTCTGTGGAAGGGGACTCTGCAGGGTCTAGTCCCAGCATAATGCTCTTGCTGGTGAGCGCACAGTGCTGCCCTGGCCTAGCAGCTCCATAACTGAAAGTTTTATTAAGAGGTGTGTCGTTCAGATTCAATGAGAAGTTTCTTTTTTTGTATTCAGAGTGAATACTTTGGCTGAAGTAGACGAATTTTAATGTAGTAGTAATCCATTTAAGCTGGTAGACCACATAGAGCCTACGTAATATTTTTTTTAAAAAAAAATAGATCTGTGTTTCAGTCAAGCATTGCAATTTACTGACAGATTTTCTTTCTGCATATTGACTTCAATTATTTTTGTGCCAAATCACCCCTTAAACTTCACAATAGACACATTTCTTCATCTGGACCTACATCTGTTTCTTCTCTTTTATGTCAAGCTCACAGACTGCATATATCGAATTATAGATTGTTTTCTGTATTAGAGCATTGAACCTGCTTTTAAAATGCAAGTATCTGAATCTCCACAGAATGAAGGCACTGTAAATGAACCAATGAATGTTTGGAAGGGGAAAAAAAAAAAACAAACCAACCAACCAACGAAAAAAAAAAACCCAAAAAACAAACAAACAAACAAAAAAACAAAACCCTTCCCCCAAAAAAAAACAAAACCACACAAACGAAAAAACAACCCTCCCCCCCTGTTGTGGTTTGAGGCTTGGAATGGGGGCGTGACCTTCCAGCAACTGGGAGGACCCCGGGTGGGGGTGAACCATTGTATTCCCTCCCCTTCCGACATACACTCTGATAAGAAGCAGGAAGTGGGTTCTAATTTCACTCCTGCTCTGCAGCTAGGAGAGGGAAGTTGTCCTTTCATTCCGTGGGACCTTGGAACCATTTCTGAGGGTTTTGTATATTTTATTTTTTGTATTTGTCCCCTAATCTTTGTATATATTATTTTCCTTACCTCCCTTTTTCATTTTCTGTTCCTTGTTAAACAATATACTTCATTTTTTTTCCAAAGTCTCTCTCTCTCTCTCTCTCCTGGGAGGGGGGGAAGAGGCAAGTACATAGTTCTGTTCCGTGTGGGTCCTGCCCTGAACCCCTTTTTACATGGAACCAGGACACCCCTGAAACCCCAAGTATAACATATAAAACTAGTGCTTTTCTCTACAGTACTTGTACATAGAATCATATAATGGTTTGGGTTGGAAGGAACCTCTCAAGGTCATCTAGTCCAACCCCCTTGCAGGGAGCAAGGACATCTGCAACTAAAGCAGGTTGCTCAGCCCCATCCAACCTCACCTGGAATGGTTCCAGGGATGGGACATCTCTGGGCAACCTGGGCCATTGTCTCACCATCCAATAGAGAAAATAATTTCTTCCTTTAATCTAATCTAAATTTCTCCTCCTTCAGTTTAAAGCCATTACTCCTCCTCCTTGTCCTATCTCTACAAGCCATTGTAAAAAGCCCCTCCCCAGCTTTCCTGCAGGCCCTCTTTTAAGTATTGAAAGGACACAATAAGGTCTTCCTGGAGACTTCTCTTCAAATGCAATATTTAATAGTAACCCCATATCTTAAGCCTCCTGAACACCATATAGGAAATTAAATACTTTATTTGTTAAAAATATTCTTCAGTGAATGCTATTCTAAAGAAAATTTATTAGAATAAAACCAGGTTCAAGTCTTGATTTGCTACAATTTGATCACCATAGTTTTTCCTGTTCCTAACTTCTATTGCTGAAGTATTAATGCTGAGTTCCCTTGATGTAGTATAATACCAAAACCATCTTCAAAGCATATTTGGGCTGAACAAAGATATTACTTGCTCTAATTCACTTTATAGAGACCTCTTAGCAACAGCTTGTGTTACACGAATTGCAGTGGCTGAAGAGTCTGATCTCAAAGTTAAAATGCTTAAATTGATTTTTTGTTTCCAACTCTTTAATAATTTCTCACTGTTCTACATTCAATAAATGAAACCAACATAAAGAAATCTGCTTTTTTGTGCAGGAAGGGGAAGCAGAGCTGTATACATAAAGCAATAGCTGGTTGTTAGTTCTCATGGAAAAACATTAAATGGGCTTACATGGCAGAGTACAGTTCAAGTGTCATTTTATAGCTGTGGTTCTAACACAAACTAGGTGAGGAGATACTGCCTGGACCTCACATAAACTCTTGGAGAATGCTACAGCTGGAGGCTGCTTCAGCACTGTAGGGATTTGGAGAGAAGATCTGACGAGCACGGACTGTGGAATAGAGGCAAGGTGTTTAATACGAGTTTTGAATAGTTTCTGGACCTATTAATATATACTCAACTATATGGCTGCCAAGTAATCGCCCTCATTTATTGCATCTCGGTAATAAATTTAGCTATCTTGACTCAGTAAGGGACTTAATCGTGCAGGCAATGTGAGTGGAAGAGCTCACTCAACAAATTTGTCCAAAGTTTGGCATATAAATCCTTGAGCCTTTAAGGATAGACCCACAAAAGGCAAAGGTCGTGCTGAACCCTTCCAGTGGGCACATGAATCTCCAGAGATTTTTGTAATAATCTCTGTTGTATCGAAACTTGTGGCCAGTTGCTGCCTGACCTATAGTGTGTGGGCTCAATGGGTTGGTTGGGGTCACATCTGAGAGTCCCTGGGCATAGATGATATCGCTGCCTTTGTCAAGTGCCTCTACCCTTCCAATCCCATCCCTCTGTTCAGTTCCAGTCCCTCTGCTCTTCCAAGTCCAAGTGCTTGGTGCATTCACCTGCACTTGAGTGTGGTCCTCAGTGATACAAAAATTCATGGAGACTTTTTCTCCGTTCTCCCTTCTGAAGATATTTGCTCTCGGTATGGAAAACCTTGATATTAATTGTCTCAGCACAAAACAAATGACCTTGTAGTCTGGCATTCTTGTCTAAAAATAAGAAGGATTTAGGTGCTTACTGCAAGCAATATTTCAGTAGTTGGCATTCCCTGGAGTTAGAACCAAAATGCAGTGATCTTTACCTGTTTTGTTCACTTTTTTTCCCCCCACTGTCTTTACCTTCCCCCCCCTGAAGATTTTGAGCTGTGGTTATAAATTGGAGGAAGGTGTCTGACTAGGCTGAAAACTGTATCTAAGCTTCTGTGAGCAGCTCCTTTGTGGCTGTGCCTCTCCATGGATATAACCAAGGTTCAGCTTGGGACTCCAGTGGGGCAGGGAAGTGTCCAAAGCCCTGGCAGAGGCACTGATCCTGATCTTCTGTAATCAGGAGTCCAGGGTGCACTTGCTTCCCTTGAGGCTTCCAAGATGGCGACCTGGGGAGAGGGAACTCTTCTGAGTAGCTTTAGTTAAAAGAATAGTAAAATAACAGATCTACGATGTGTAGTTTTTTAGGCAATTTAATTACAAACAGAACAACTTGCAGCTATTATTGGTCAGTGTCTCAGATTAATCCATCATTTCATACCCTAATCTCACTGATATTTTACATCTATATTATGATTTGAAGAATCTGGGTCTAATTTTCCACAGAAGTTAATGAAAACTTGATGGAACAAGAAAGATAATGTAATACAAAGAAAAAAATAGCTATGAAAAATTTGTCTAAATTAAGTCTGTAATTGATCTCCTCAGATGTCGAGTCTTGAGAAGCTGGCCAAATTTTATTGTGCATTTATTGCCAAATGACTGATTACCAGATAGATGGAACATAGCAAGCACCATATGTTTTGTTTACCTAAAGGCTCATAAATTCAATGTCTGTTGGGTCTCTCAAACATGATGTGTTAGCGGATTCCTTCCAGGAAAACAAAGCCCAACTACAAAGTAATCAGGTTGAAGTATTATCCTTTCAGATGCTTTTTCAACCCAGTTCTTTGGCTGTAAGCAGAAGCCAGATGCAGTACTGAGTTCTGATTAATTGTTTGTCAAAATATGTGTAGCCCACTGAGCATGGAGGGATCATGGGCATCTTGGTTTGCTAATGGACTAGACCCAACAGTCTCCACAAAGTCTGTGTGTGGATAAACAAACCGAAGAAGAGCGTATCCTTTGATGGACTGTATTCTCTTACAATTAACAACGTGAACATCACAGAGATGTCAGGTCAAACATTTAATAGAAGAATGTATATAGATAAAATTGAGTATTTGAATTGAGCTTGTCCAAGGTGAGGAAAGGGGGATTGATTCGAACAGGGCCTGGAAAACAAGAATGAATGAATGAACCCTTATTGTCTGCAGCCTTCGGAGGCAAACAAATAACTCTTCAGGTAGATAAGTTGGAGCATGTATAATGCCTGGAGGCTGTGTGCCAGAGCACTAATGGAGCGCCGCGAATCACTTGCTCTGTGTGATGTGCTCACTCTGGATGTACCAGTCCTCCGTCACCTCTTCTAGCTCGCCTCCTTTGCCAAGTCCTGTCGCAAGTAAAAGGCGAGCCTGTGTTGTGGCTTTTGGGGACTTGTGGTCGTGTGTGCTGCCCACCATTCCCACGTCCCTGCTCCGCGGGGGAGTCCTGCAGAGCTGCCAGCCGCCGCAGTGGAGCTTTGCCTCCCTGAGAAATGAGCCATGGCCCAAAGAACCAACAGGTGTTTCCTCTGATTTGTATCATCTTTGAAGTGCAGAGTGTTAACACCATTCAGATAAGACAGTGGGAGGATTTTGCATTCTGCTAGCTGAAATCAGATGACATCTAAACTGCTGTAGTGCAAACCTGTGCAGTGCTGCAACAGAAGCTGATTTAAAGAAAAGTTTGTAGACTGACCTTAGTATTTTCACAGTCCTGTTTTATTTACATTAAAGTCATGGAGGTGAAATGATGCTGCTTTGTTTTTCCATATGGGAAGGTACTTGGCAAAAGTATTTCTCCCTGCTCCCTTCCACGTGTCCTCATGTCTCTCGGCCCAGCACGCATCATTACAGATCCATTCTGTTCTTGGAATCCTTAGCGGGGGTTTCCACCCGTGGTGAGGCTGCTGCAGTTGGGCAGCTCTGGTGAAGTTCCCTGCACCTTCCCGACTCCTGCAGTCAGTTTTCTGACCAGAGGATATGAGGGAGGGAAGGTAATCCCAAATATTCGACCTGCTGCCCTGTTGGTTAACAGATGGGTCTCACTTGTGGTGAAGGGAGATTTGTGAAAGTCCGTGCAGTTTAAAGTTCCCTGCAGAGGAGAACAGCTTTTCTCTGCCACCTACTGAAACTTTGGCGCATATCACTCCCATTTACTCTTACCACTGGCGGAGAGGTGAATGGGGTGAAGCATCTATTCCTCTCTACTCTTTGAAGTTTTTTTTTAGAGACGACATTGTATTCCTTCTGAATACCAACTTCTGAGTAACGTACTGCCAGGTCAAGCGGCGTGTGGTTTTTTTTTTTTTTTTTGTGTGTGTGTGCACACAGATAAGTTGTAGGATTGGATCCCTGCTTTCAAATAAACCCAGTGATGTTCAACCTTTCATGAGGCTGATTCTGCTCTTGCTAAGCTCAGTGGGAGTTTTGCCTAGGGGAAAAAAACTGAGAACCTTCATGTTAACTTTGATTTCATTCAAGCTCGTTTTTGGGAAAAAACAGCTGATCCACCAGAATACTATGACTACCACATCTGTGAATGCTAATGGCTGTTTCTGTTGTGTATGATTACCACAGAACAGCTCTGAAAAATCTTAACAGTAGACAGTACAAGTCCTTCAGCCCTCTCCCTGGAGTTAATGCAGTTTTTGGTGAGCACACACAAAATAAGACTTTTAATCGTGGCTACTCCGGACATTCTGAGCACTCTCTTGTCTCTGGCATGGTGTGAAGGTGAAATACTTGGACTGCAGCAGTGGGACATCAGGAATTGAGCCTAACTCCTTACAAGTTGCTCTGTCAGTGGGGGGAGAGGAACAAATAAATGACTTGTAGGAAAATCAGTGATGGCATAATTGATCAGCAGCTCAATCTGGAGATGGCAAAGTTAACTTGGATGTGTCCTGGAGCCTCCTTCTCTGTAGACTTTCAAAACCCACCTGGATGTGACTCTGTTTTAGAAGGGGAGTTGGATGAGATGATCTCCAGAGGTCCTTTCCAACCCCTACCATGCTGGGATTCTATAGAACCACCTTACCCACTGGTGCGCAGCAGGAAAGACATCACAGTGCTGTTGCTGCAGAGTCATATATCTCCAGGCTTGTGTGAATATTCATAAAGTAGCTGAATGTGATTGTCCAAAACTTGTTCAAAGCAATAAATGACTCTGCAGGCAGCAGCAGTGTTTTTACTCATTCTGGTCCTTTGATATGTTTGTTGGGCTGTGTCTTCTGCAGGAGAGAGAAAGCAGTCAGGCTCAGAGGTGAGTCCCTGCAGGCTCCACACAGCAGTGGAGAAAAGGGGAGGTGAAAGTGCAGTTCAGATGAGGCATCTAATCTGGATGCTCTGGAAAATCCTCTGAAAGAACCTTTTTTTTTTTTTTTTTTTTTTTTCCCCCAGTGATTATGTAAGAAGTGTGAGTTAGGTGATGTGAGTCCTCCTCAGGGTATTAGTCATAACACAGACACTGCCTTCAAACATCTCTGGTTGATACATCTGTACTTTTAACTTTAAAAAGGAATTATTTGGCACTGGGGGGACTTGGAGGGCTGTACATCTTCCCTGGCTTTTTTTTTTAATTTTTTTTTTTCTACTAGGAAGCATTTTGTGGTCCTGTTATGTATTTCTCCTAATTGCTCAGTGTTGGAAGATCTGGTCCAGTCGGGAAACCACTGGGGCTTTGTTTTTCTCTCTTTGAAATTACAAATACAAACAACTGAAGGGGAAATGATTTTTCAGATCTATAGATCTCTAAGGCTAAGAGTCCACATGGGTAATTTTAATTAAATTAATTTTCCTGCAGAGCTGTTTATTTCAGTTACTCAGATGTCTACAGATATTGCTCCTCCTTGCTTTTCAGTTTGCTTGCAAGACATTATTTAATTGCTTCTCAACTGCCTGAGAGGACCTAGAGGAAAAAAAAAAAAAACTGTGGCCTTTCCTATTCTTTTTCTACTTCATATGAGCAACTCTAAGTCAACACCAATGTGAGTTGAGTGCTAAATCAAAACAAATAACAGCCCTGCTAATTTTCTTCAATTATCTTATCTTTGGCCTTTGGTTGTGTAACCACTTGGTAGTGATAAGCATACTTAAAGTCCCATTCAGGAGGTAATTGAGTACCTCCAGAGGCTTGTTCAGATGTCTAAGGTTAATGAGAAGGCTTAATATATGGGGAGTAGCAAGGCCAGCACCGATGGAGAAGAAATGTGTTTTGGCTCTTGAGAAATAATTTAGCTGGGAACAGAAAAGTGAGTGACAGGGAGAGCCTCGTGGTTTCTACCAGGGCTATGGGGTACTGTCAGAAAGCAGAGAAGAAGGTGGCTTGGAAATGGTGTAGACTGACAGTGTTTTATGGGAAGGAGAGCTGACAGGAGCTGTCTGACTGTGATGTTAGTGCAACAGAAACCAGTCAAATGCAAAGAATTGTTTTATCAAAGAAGCAGCTCGATCCCTACGGAGATTAAAGAAGGAATTATGGTCTCCAAGCTACCGGAGATTAAGAGGCAGATGCATGAAACTTGTGCAAAGAGAAGAGAGGTTTTGTTCTGGCACAAAGGGTGTATTAGTGCTTTCATGTCAGTCAGCACTGACTCCTTTTAGATCTAGGAAAAAAAAATGCAAGAATGAGGGAAATTAAAGTTCTTAATGTGTTTTCTTGTTTCCTTGTTGAGACATTCTTAGAAAACTTGTCATGGAAATATTGTAAGTCTGGGGATAAAGGTTCAGTGCATGGTGTTTGAAAACTAGCAGCAGGTCAGAGCTGTCAGTTAAACTCTACAAGAGGCATGGCAAGGGTTGTTTGCTTTTATTTTTTATTTATTAAATCGTTTTGCTTTGTTTGAAATGAGGGAAATATTTTTTTTGGCTTCTTTTTAATTTTTTTTTTTCTGGTTGAATGCCTGTAAAATTTCTGCTCCATCTAGTGTGAAAGCTTGAGAGGAGTCCACCAAGAAAAGACTAGGTAGAGGTGATTTTTAATTACAAAAATAAGAAAAGAAGATCTTAAGTTCATGAGAATTGTGCCAGAAGAAGTTCAGATTCTATACTAGGAAAATTTTCTTCCCTGCAAGGGTTGTCCCAGGCTGCCCAGGGCAGTGGTGGAGTCCCCATCCCTGGAGGGGTTTCCAAGCCATGGACATGTGCAGCTGAGGGACATGGGTCAGTGGGGACCCGGCAGTGCTGGGGGAACAGTTGGACTTGATGATCTTGAAGGTCTCTTCCAACCAAAACAATTCTACGATTGTATGATTTTGAGGAAGTGAAAGCACAGTTATCATGCATGCGTTAATATGCAGACTATTTATCTAAGGCAGGACAAAGACACCAAACTGTGAAGATAAGCTCTGAATTAACATAAGCTCCATTTCACATGAGAAAGTGATATTTTAATTCAAAAGGAAACATTCATAAGCCATCTTAGTTTATAATTTGAATAGGATATAATGA
The DNA here is from genome assembly GCF_000691845.1 of Merops nubicus. Lineage (NCBI taxonomy): Eukaryota > Metazoa > Chordata > Aves > Coraciiformes > Meropidae > Merops > Merops nubicus. The sequence goes on along the minus strand of NW_008594021.1, from coordinate 55,352 downwards.
AACCTGTTAAGAAGAAGCTAGTGGGATGTCTTTTTTTTTTTTTTTTTTTTTTTTTACCATCCCAACAGGTGGCTGTGTAATACAGGCTAAACAAAACAGCCTTTCAAAAATAATAACCTCACAAATTTTAAGAGGAAATTCAAATGCACACCATGGATTGAGAAACAGGTTCGTACCTTGCATGGTGAAGAAGTAAGAGTTCACTCCAAAGGCTGAGGGATTTTGTGAAGAAACTTGCTTTGCTTTTGGTAGATGGGTTAGTCTGGGATTGAGCAAAGCTACAAAATACGTGCAGTCAACATAAATGTTTATATTGTGAGAAGATGGTTTCAACTCTTATAGTATGCAGCTGGTAGGAAAATTCAGTGCTTATTGGTATGCCTGTTGAAAGTCCAATACTAAATAATGTCCTGAAACTGTTTTAATTACAAGAATTCACCATATGCTTAGACTAAGCTTTATTCTTTCAACTCCAGCTTTGTATGACAAACAACTTGCTGTACAATTCGCATAAGCTTTTTATTTTCTAGTGAGAAATGGGTATTTAATTCAATTGTGCATAAATACTTTACAAACAACCTCATCTGACTTGTGACTTTCTGACTGCATTTTATTTCAATGAAATGATTTCTAAATTTGTAGCTGGTGAAGAAACTCTGTCCCATGATCTTCAATTCCTGGTGCATCTTGCTTCAGTTAATTAGGTGATTCATCCACAGGGTAATGCCACAGTTGTCCTTGTTGAGATGCCCATTAAACACATGGCACATCTGCTCTTCTTTTATGCTTTTGAAAATAATGATACATTTGGATGTGGTGCATCAGATGGTCAAGGTTTAGGTAATGTCTTTTTAAGTGAGTGATACAGGTTGGAGCAGTCTATGGGAAAGAAAGCTTTTCAAAACAATTTTTTTTTTTTTTTAGCCATTTTTGCCAAAAAACCTCTTTTTGAAAGAGAAAATTTGAGTTCAAAACTGGGATTTGTGTTCACCTTTGTCTTTCGAAGAAGTTCCAAGCCTCTCTGTGATATCTCAGTTTCTATTATGTTGACAAATATGCTGATGAAGCAGTTCCGCATCTGATCTGCAGTCACTTAAACCTGGTGTGGGGCATAATAAGCTTTTTTAAAATATCATTTTGCAATATAGAGCTGTGCCATTGGAGTGGGTCAGTGAGCAAAGAGTAGTGGTGAGAAACAATCTGTGCTTCGGAGTGTTGGGAAAGAATATTGAGTTTTGAAGAGGCTTTGGTGCTGGTTTAGGCATAGCCAGTGTGTTGGACCTAAACACTGAGGGGGGGAAGGTCAGCAAGATCACAGAGCAAACTGTTGTGGAAGATTTCCCTCTCTTCTTAATTTCATTGTTGATTTGATGATTTTTTTCCCAGTGTTGTTCAAAATAATTCCAGTGTAATAGTTTTGCTAATTTGTTAGTATGCCTCAGTAGCAAGCTGCTTAATGTGTCTTGAAATAACGTGGGGTTTTGGGCGGTACAGAGGACTTGGAGTTATACACATTATTCAATATGCCACTTAAAAAAAAAAAAAAAAAGAAAAAAAGAATATAAAATGGTTTAAGTGGCTATATGGTTAAGAATGAGATTAAGTCTGCGTGTTCATACACATTTCTGTCTTTTTCCCACTGTGACTTTGCTGTCTCTGACGTAAATGAATGAGATGACCTTCCCTTTGCAGAATAAAGACAAAATGGGTTAAGATATGTGTATAATTTATAAAGTATTCTCTATAGATAAGAATGAGTATCCTGTATAAATCACAGCATTGCAGGAGTCAGGAAGAATTTTCAGTGCTGTGAGATGATGCAGACCACAGCCTGTCAGTTCTGTAGCTTCTCAGATGATTTGTGTTGGATGAAAAATAGATCTGCCACAAAATGAAGATATCAGAACGTATTTTATTGGGTTTTGGGCCAGAGGAGCAGTGTGTGTGTGGGGAAATGATCCAGCTAAAGAAGCATCACAGAAATCCATAAATTGAATTGTTTTGAAAGCCTCTTTGCGTCTCTTATGATGGAACTTGACATTTAGATGCTGACTTCTTAATTCAGTGCGGGTCACTAAAATATATAATATTTTATTTTTAATGCTCTCAGTTGGCATCAAAACTCACAGATTCTCAGGTCAGGCTGGATACGTCCTTTTCTCTCGAAGTCGTGGGGAGGGAGGTGCAATTTTGGGACAACACTGACAATTTTGGGGTGCAGACAGTTAGGTGAACTGGGCAGCCAGAGCAACAGCTGAAGGATCCCAGGGCTGTGTGAGGTGGAACAAGGTCCTCCAAGCACTGGGATGTCTTGATAAATATCTGTAAGTCTTTCATCATCAGTGTATTCTTCAGAGGAAGGAAAATAAATGCAAACCTGAAGACAGGCTTATAAATGTGAGCAGTAGGAGAACTGGTGTTGGACCACCTCGTGGAGTTGCAGAGGTGCAAACTGCTTTATTGACAGTAGCAGGGGGTCCATTGTCTATAATTACAGAGTCACAGAGTACAGAACATTGATTTTTCCAAGATGCCACAGCACTTGCTGGTTTGCCCTAACCCCTGGCACTCTTTTCTTCCTTATTCCACAGAATACAAATGCAACTGTTTTTTGCTCTATAGAATTAAGGAAAAGGAGTTAATTGAATTAGGTAGGAGTGCTCTCACTTGGTTTTTGTGCTTTCAAGCTGTGTAGTGAGGTCAACATGCTGGGGGGGAAGGGACCCATCCAGAAGGACCTTGGCCGGCTTGAGAGGTGGACCTCGTGGAGTTCAACAAGGCCAAGTGCAAGATCTTGCACCTGGGTCGGGTCAGGGCAGTGCCAAGCACAAATGCAGGCTGAGAGGAGTATGGAAGGAGAGGAGTCCTGTGGAGAAGGACTTCGGGGTGCTGGTTGGTGAAAGGCTTAACATAAGCCAACAGTGTGTGAGTGCAGCCCAGAAGCCAGTGGCATCCTGGGCTGAATCAATAGCAGTGTGGCCAGCAGAAGGGGGGAGGGGATCCTGCACCTCTGCTCTGCTTTGATGAGACCCCACCTGGAGCACTGTGTCCAGCTCTGGAGTCCCCAACACAAGGAGGACGTGAACCTGTTGGAGCCAGGCTAGCAGAGGGCCACGAAGATGATCTGAGGACTGCAATTCCTCTACTATGAGGACAGACTGAGAGATCTGGGCTTGTTCAACCTGGAGAAGAGAAAGCACTGAGGAGACTTTCTGGCAGCCTTCCAGTGTCTGAATGGGGCCTACAAGAAAGCTGGGGAGGGACTTTATACAGGGATTTGTAGTGATGGGACAAAGGGTAATGGTTTCAAACTGGAAGAGGGAGATTTAGGTTAGATGTTAGGAAAAAGCTTTTCACTATGAGGATGATGAGATGCTGGAACACGTTGCCCAGGGAAGTTGTGGGTGCTCCATCACTGAAGGTGTTCAAGACCAGATGCCCCTGCCCATGACGGAAGGGTTGGAACTAGATGATCTTTAATGTCCCTTTCAACCCAAACCATTCTATGATTCTCATGCATATGGAGCAAACAGGAGGCTTGCTTGTAGTTACAGGGAAGGTTTGGGTTTTTCTTCGTTATGTTTTTAAATCAGTTGTGCAAAAAATTTTGTTTTTCTCCTGCAGTTTTGTCCTTTAGCTTCATAAGGGCTTCAGGAGGGTTCTTCATCTGCTACCAGATTCCCTGTTTTACACGTGGCCTTCCTTTTCCTTTGCCTCCCTTGCTAGGCAGTGGATATCACACATTTTCTCTTCCTCTGCACAAAGTTGGCAGTTGAGTAGAATAGGACCATGGGTATTTTTCTGATTTTTATGCATTCATATAATTTTATCACTTTTCGTCTGAAAAGTGTCCCACCATTGTGCTGCTCTCTGTGCTTCAGAACTCAGCAGGATGTGTTTCTGAGGTGGGGTGGTTCAGAGAGTATTATTTACAGGTGACACTGTGGAGAGTTTCAGATATTGGCTAAGGAGCAGGGTAGATCCCCTTGTTCCCCTGTGTCACACAAACACAGTTCTACTCAGGGTGTCCTAAAGAAAAATTATGGTAGCTTCTGATAGTTGTATCAGCTTGTACCTCTTGGAGATGTAAAGTTTTGTGTCACTTTACCCTTGCTTCTCAATATCTGGTGGCTTTTCCTAAGTGCAGTGTACGTGGCAAATGCCATCTTCATCTCCTACTGATTTTGTGTGTAGGTGAACTACTCCAGATGTTGGAGACACTGATGTGCTGCACAGGTGGGTTTATTTCTAGACACCAGTAATGGGAAATAGAAAGGATGAAGAAGTATTTGGTTTACCAGAATTTAGGAGATTTTTCCCATACTTCATGAGCTGATTACAAGATACACACTCTTCTAGGCTCGTGCCTTGCCTCCCACCTCGCCTCCCAGCTTTACCTCTGACAGCAGTAGTGTGCATGGCAGATAAAATAGAATTGCCCAGAGAGATCATCAGGTTTCTGGAAGCCCTCCATCATCTCAGTTCTTGAGCATCTATGAGGTGTCTTCCCCTCAACATCATGATCTTTGTTTCCAGAAGGTGGAAAGAGCTTTAGGCATTCCTATAGCTTTAGGAAGCCAGCACACACTTGGGAGTGTTTGCTCAGATGCTGAGTGCCATGGGCTTCTCTTTCAGGGTCCCTTGACTGCCCCCAAATTTCCTGCCCATTGCTTCTTAGTAGCTGGTGACTGCAGGCTCCATTCTGTGTGGTTTCTGCTGCTGGCTCTGGGCTTATGTCTCTGGCACCAAGAGCCTCTTCTGCTCCCCTCTGTGGTGACACACTTCCCACACCCCTTGGGAAGATCCTTATTAGAGCTGTCCCTGTGCTGCAGACCTGATTGAGACCTTTGGAATGAGCAGTGGTGGCAGCATCTCAGGCTGTCTATGAGGTGATGTGAGGAGGAGACTGCATGAGTTTTCCAAGTCTGCAAATGTTTAATTTTGTTTTGAGCCCTGTGTCTTAAAGTTTGCATACCTGAAGCACTACAGACTTTTGGGGAGAGGATTTTATACCAAGATGTCAACACATAGCCTTAAATAGTGACCAAGGCAAACTTGGAGCTATTGAGAGGTTTGAATTTCCATGCTGGGAGGTGGTGTCCCTCTTAGCTAAGAGTTCCTGGCACAGCCTTTTGAATAATTTCAGATACCATTTCTGTCATCATCTTGTGATACCGTAGCAGTGTTTCCCTGCAGAACTTTGGCAAATAAAATGCTGTGGCAAAAGAAAGCTGGTTCTTGTTGTCTTCTGTGAGGCAGATAGCTTCAGCAGCTAGTGCATGGGCTGGTACTGACAATTACAGTCTAAAGCCCTAGAAGAAGGTAGGTGTGGAAAAGCAAGACAGAAAGAGGTCCTGGGATCATGAATTGGGTACCTCCATGCCAGGATGGTGGTGGGTTCCATCAGTGCAGATAACAATGTGTACTTGCCTATCTGGCCTTTCTAGATAAAATAAGAGTAATATTGCCTATGAACAGGTAAAAGTTGTAAGCTGTTGTTTGGATTGATTAGTTTGTGAAGCTTGTAAATCCTTTTTAAAAAACAATTACATAGGCTGGAAATAATTAAAATTCACCATCACCTGTTCTTTCATCCAAGCTTACGTTGTTTTATGTGGTAGGTGGAATAATTTATTTTAAAAGCCCATTTAAAAGTTTTCCTGAAGAGATTAGTGACTGTCGTCTCTATTTCTACTATTCTAATGTTTGCATTTCTACTCCTACTCTTAGATATTTGGGCTGGGATACTTTGTAGGGAGTGAAATGGGATATAAAGACTGAGAAAAGTGGTTTGTCCTTGGAACTCCAGGCCAGCTCCTGCCCTTGAAGCGTTGTGCAGATGCCCATGCCTTGAACTCATTCAAATCAATGTAACTCATTATTACACCTGAAATTTGGGTGTGCTGTAAATATCCTTGTGTTGTCGAGGTTTTAATCCTGGATTTTAGAAAGAAAGGGACACTCGCAAATTCAGAATTATTTTGTCACAAAATCATAATTATAATGACATGTGTAATCCATCAGCAACCTGAAAATAAACAAAAAGCACCAGTTTTGTTAGAAATCAGTTTAATTTGTGAAACTGCTTATTGGAGGATGACATAGCAGCTTTGCATGTGGACCTCTAGGCTGATCCTTCACTGGCAGTTCTCATGTTCTGAGGTCAAACTTTTGACTGAAGATCAACACCTAGCTTGAAAAAAAGGAAAAATATCCCCACTTTCTGCTTCATGTGTTTCCAGCTTCAAAGCATAAAAAAATACAAGGCAGGTGAGCATGGGACTTGGATAGAACTTGCATTTTTATATTGCATTTCTGGAAATATATTTAGGTTTATTCAGAGGGGTGTTTGATCCTTCTTGCCGTGTTTTCTGTCGGTGCCATGCTCAGCAGCCCTTTGTTGCAGTGCGCCTCCTGGAGACAGAGGTTTCTGATGCCTCTTTGTCCCCAGACAGGGGCACACATCCAGAATTTTCCACCTTTCCCAGGTTGTGGTTGGCTTAGCCACCACAAGACCTATCCCCTAACACCCATTGGACCCCTGACCTGTGGGTAACCCATCCAGGTATCCTTACAGGACAATGCCTTTGTAAACCCACCTACCTACCTGTTAAAAAACCCCTGGCCCCAAGGCCACATGCTCTTTCGCTTCTCCCCTGGGGTGGGTGCTGTTTCAGTGCCTGCCTCAGGTGTTTTTGTTTGTTATTTTCATGTTATTAAAACCTGTTATTTTGGAAGAAAGCGATCGTTGCCCATCCCTCCTTTACTCACCACTGCCCTCCTCTTCGCTGATGACCACCCTGGAGGTAATACGGGGGTCCTGCTGGGCATGTTTTCTTCCCGGGCAAAAGCAGCGGGTTTAAAACCCCCGGTGAAATATATTTTTGCAAAGTTATAGCCCTTTCCTTTCCACCCTGCCGCCTGCAGCCTGGGATAGCTCGGGCTCCTGGCTGGAGGAATGCTGGGATGGGAGCAGGTGACTGCCCTGACTCCAGTGTGAGCTCGGCGACAGCTTTTACTGCCTCTTACAGGGTTAAAAGTGACTCTGTCAGTTTTGGCTCATGATTTCTTTTCTCATTCTTAAAGAACCAGAGATGTGTTTATGCCATTGCTCTTCCATTTTGTGTTAGCTTAGGTGCTAGATTTTTATTTCCTGGGGGGTGGACAAAGTACCAAATCAAAATCTAGACAAATTCTTTGAGTGAGCTGCCCAGGGATGTGGCAACTCAACACACTGAGCTATGAAAATAATTTGTCTGTTTTCTGAGAAGCGTAGGTTCAAATGTAACTTAGAGCAAATTTAACTATTTACCAGAGCACGCACCATCTATTATTACTAGCGAAGCTTCATTCTCCTGAGCTTTAATTAGAAAGACCCTGTTGTAGGTTGTCACAAGAATGCCTAAGTGGCCGTAATGAGAGTTGCTGCCATTCATCACTTTTGTAACTTCTCTGAGCAGTGAGCAGTGGTGGAGCACAAAATTACAGCTAACCAAGCAACGAGAAATGGCAGGATGATTCACAAGTGCTATCCCCATGCTCAGAGATTAATTGAGTGAAAGATACTCTCTGTGCCGCTCGACTTAATGAATATAACCAATCATTCCGGGAAAACTCATAACACACACACGTCTTGATTGCTTCCCAGGGATGAGGCAAATCTCAGGCAGCTTTTGTTCTGCCTCGGCCAGTTACCTGCTGCTAGCTAGTTGTCTGTGTGCTCACAGGAGGGGGAGATTACACAGACTTAAGGATTTTGGTTTTTTTTTATCTTTATGAACAGTATTACTTGACTAACCCAGCGCGCAATCCAGCATCTGCTCGTTATGCTGTCAAGCGATTTCTAGATCAAATGGGTAAGCTTGGGAGTGAAGTTTTTCTTACCCCCACTGATTAAAACTGTAATAGAAACTAAAACTCATGCTAACATTCTCCTTTTAATAATGAAAACTGAACATACTTTGCTTTCTTCTGCTGCTTTCCATTTTACTGTGTCTAAAAGTTTCATTAGAACAGCTGTTCTCATACAGTCTGGATGTTAATCCTTTTTTTATTATTATTTTATTTTTAATAAGGCAAGACTGAAGCAGAAGTGTTTGGTAGGCTTCAGCAAAGCAGCCAATGAGCTTAGTTGGCTTCAGACATGGATGGGTGGTCAGGCAGGATTCTGTTGTACCCAAACAGTGTTGTTTGTATTTCTGTGGGTCTTTTCAGTTACTAATTAAAAGATAAACTCTGTCCAATGTTTTAAATCTTTCCTCTGAGATCCAAGGTGGGGAATATTGTCTCTGCAGTTGTTTTTTTTTAATGAAAAAAAATCTTTCAGTCTCCATCAGACCTGAGGATTGCGAATTGAGGAGCACTGGTTGTTTGGATGGGCCTCCCATGGCCTCTAGACCCATTGGCAAAAGGCTCTTTCATTGGTTTGATGTATTGGGCCTTGGTACCTTAACTGCTCAACTCGTGGATGTGGTGTTGAATAATGTGTTGAACAGATTTCAGGGGAAAGATTGATTCATTTTTGAAATACCAGGGTGGTCCAGGCTCCTGTGAGTACTTCAGAAAATGAAGCAATACAAAACTGGAAGGATATAATCCACGTTTCTTTGATCAGTTGGCTAATGGAGAGCTGGGAAGATACCACTGCTAGGAAATCAATCGTTGACAGTGCTGGCAGTTCCTGGGGGGAAAGTGGCCCAGCAGTAAGTGGTGTGGGGCAGGGAGAAGGAAGAAAAAATATTTAAGATAGAAGCTATAAAATTGTATCTCAGTTAATACACATGTATGTTTTAAATGTAGAATCATGGAATAGTTTGGGTTAAAAGAGACCTTTTGAGATCATAAAGTCTAACCATTACCGCAGCACTGGTCACCACTAAACCATGTCCCTCTGCACCACATCTCCACAGCATTTAAATCATGTCCATCTATTAAAAATATCTGAAATTTATTTTTTTGAATAATAATGTCCATGTGCTTCTTCCTCCTGCTGGTTGCTTTTTGTTTGAAAGGGGGTGGTTTGTGTTGTGGTATTTGGCTTTTGTCTTCAGCTGTGTGGATGTGGCACAGTGAGATGGTATCACTGTGGTCCTGTGTAGGTTTGTCTTTCTGTGAGTGCATCAGGCAGGACCACTCCTGCTTAGTCATCTTTATATCTTACAATATACAGGTTTTTTGGGAGGTTGGGGTTTTGATATTGTGATTTTTGGGCTGTTCTGTTGTTAAAGCATCCATTACTATCTTGAGTAACTATTAAAAATGTGTTTGATGTCTACAAAAATGAAGCCCAAGGAACGTTAGTGCTATTTATTGGCACACAGGCATTTCATGTTGGTGTCAGATGTGTCAACTGTTTAATCTTTTGAAGTTAAGGGTTACATGTGGTGACAAAGCTGAGTCTTTTCAGGAGTCTTCTTTTTACAGAGCTCTGCTTTCTTCCCTTGTTGGTACGAGAGGCTGTCATTGCCCTCACATGAGCGTGGTAGGCTTCTCTTAGTACTCACAGTAAAAGAGCTTTCTTCAAAGGATCGTATGAAAAAGCCATTTTCACTGTGCTGGGAGGAGAAGCGTGAAAGAAGCTACAAAGAAAATAACCACCCAAACAACCAGATCCCTTTTTAATATGTTGGGTCCGTGCCACAGTTGAAGTTTACACTAATTAGAAATCATCTGGAGGCACCGCAGCAGATTGAGTCTTCGGCTGGAAGTGCTTCCTGACAGGTGGTTTACCACAAAGCAACATTACAATTACCTAACACACTGTTTGATTTGTGTAAACCCTCATTACTACTCACATTATTTAATGAACTATGAGCATTCTCTCGCCTCCCTGCAGAACAGGATGCTCCCTTCCAAAACTGCAGCTTTAACCCTTCTTTTCCAATCTAAAACAATATCACCCTTAAGGAGGAGGTGGAAATTGAGATTTGAACACCAAACACATTGAAAAGATGTGTGATACTTGGAAATTTTACCTTTATAATCTTGGGGTTCATTGTAGTGAACCATGTAGATTGAGATTTTATTTAGCTCTTAGTTCTCTTTCATTGCAAACTTTTTTTTTGTGAACTTTAAAAAGTAACTGATTATTTGAATGTCTTATACAAAAATCCAGATGATCACTTTGAGATTTTTTCCTAATATTTTTTAAGAAGTCCAACACAGATTTCACAGTTCCTATAACCAGATGCAACCAAAAAGAGAAAGGTCAGGGCTCTGCTGGTCATGAAGGAGTTCCTCAGCTTATCAGATCTTCATGGATCTCTACAGGTTTTGTATCAAATACCCTCAGGGTTGTGGAGACTCTGTGTTTTCAGTCCTTGTCTGACTATTGCTGATTTAGCCCCACGGGAGGTATTTAATAAATGGAATGTATGTGGAATAACACAGCTGAGAGTGGTCTGTGACCCATAGAAATATTCTCTTTCACGTAGTTTGGGCTCTGATACGATTACACTCTTCAGCAAACACATATATTGAAATTCTCCCTCTAAGTGAACTTGGCCATTTGCTGCTCATTATGGGAAACCCTCTTAGTGAAGCAAATGAAGTACAACTCTGAATCCACAGGCATGGGTAGATAGGTATTTTGTGCTGTTTACTTACCTCACAGACTTAAATTAGCTGCTATTTCTCCTTGGTTCCTTTTGCAAATAGTTTAAACCTGATGTCTTTCAGAAGAAAATCAGAAAAATATCAATAATTCCAGAATTATGATCTCCATCAAAACTATGAAAGAGGCACTCTACAAAATAATGCAGAAAAGTGTTTCTTTAAAAGCAGCTGCTATCCCTGGGTGGGTTTAACTAAATGCACGTATGTTTTACTTGCACAGTGTTTGAAAAACTCCTGGGTTAAAGGTATTTTTTTAAAGACCACATTTGTGGCATCTGCTCCTTGTGAAGAAATGTGTTTTAAGAGATTAAGTAAGAAAAGGGAGGGAGGTAACCCTTCACAAAACGTTAGCTATGTTTATAGTTTTATGGTATATATTGCAGATGATAATTAGGACGTGTCCAGGGCACACTTAGCACTGAATATTAATGTTGGGCTGACTTGGAAATCATAGAATCATTATGCTTGAAAGGACCTCTAGGATCATCAAGTCCAACCTTCATCTCGATATTTCCCTAAATGTTTCTCATAAGGGAAGAATAAAATGTAAATGAACAGGAGAGGCTGAGCAGTGATTGCAGGGGGAATAAAATAGCTCCCAAAAAGTAAGAGACAGCCCTAGGGTCAGTTGGCTGGTGGGTCAGTGCCAAGGGTAGGAAATGACAGAAACACAGGATTGTTTTGATTGAAAAAGACCTTCAAGATCATTGACTTCAACTGTTCCCCCAGCACTTCTAGCTCACCACTAACCTGTGTCCCTCAGTGTCACATCTCCACAGCTTTGAAATCCCTCCAAGGATGGGAAGAGAGGCAAAACCTCGGTGTCATGGAAATAGCATTTCAGTGAACTTCATCATCTGCAGCATGCGTCAAGCAGCAATGGTCTGTGGAAAACAAATGACTTCCCCTTGTCATCCTCTTGACAGGAGTGGTGTTGATGCAAACCTTTTGGCTACCTCTTAGTAGTTGTCCTGCCTTCAGTCAAGGGTTTCAGGGGCTCTGACCCATGGAAGAATTTGTGAAACTGGGGAGACCTGATCAAGATGCTGCGCTTGAAGCAGACCACTGAAGGAAGGAGCATCAAACTGATCTGATCAGGTTAACAAAGCCTGTGAGGAGGTAGGATATTGTTCATTTTTCATTTTTGCCAAGTTCTGGTGATCTTACTTGGGGGAGACTGTGACAGAGCTGCTCTTGCAGTGCGAAAAGGGCAGGGTGGGCTGACTTTCCTCAGACAGTGTTCTAGTTCCGTACTTTCCTCCTGCATTTCACTGCAGTTTTAAAGGCTGCCTAGGAACACTGTAGCTTTGAAATAGGAACTGGCTCAGGCTGTCTCTGAGCTGTCAGAGGGATGTGTGTATTTTGAAGCCTGGAATCTGGGCATTTGTTGAGCAGCATTGTCTGTCAGGGAAGTTACTCATGGTGCACATGAGTACATTTATAGACCTCTGCCAGATTGGAGCCTAGCTGTGGTGGGATGAGCAGCTTCTCAGATGCTGGCTATGACACTGCTGGTTAAAAAAGCCTGTGGCATCTTAAATGATTTTCCAATCCTGAGTCAGCTGCATTCTGAAAGTAAAAAAGGTATTTTATAGCATTACAGCAGTTTAAAAGGTAAATTAATGTGTAGTCCTTCCAGTTGGAGATGCCTCTATCTATATTTCCCATGAAACAGTCTGTTTGAGGGTAACCAATGTTCAAAGGGGTGTTGATACAGGGGTTATATTCTCAATCAGTCATCCCTGAGCATACTGCAGTGGTGGCTGGATGTATTCATGGGAAGCTGCTTGCTTCCAGAATATTTTTTTTTTCTGATGGGTTGTATTGTGGAGGAAATTGCTCTTTGATTTTTTGCCCTCCTTTAGCAGCTGCTCTTCTTGCTGAAGAACTACTGCCTGTGAAGTGCCAGCACCAGCACAGGACCAGGTTCAAGTGCAGCACTGCTGTTAATCAGGCTCAGTTATTTTTTTCTCTCTCATGGATCTTAATCCACTGCCTATTGAAGTCATTGGAAGCATTCTTTGACCTCGACAGGCTCTGTAAAAACTCCAGGCTGGGTTTTGTAACTACAGCAATTTAGAAAGTCCACAGTGGACATGAAAACTATGGAATTACACAGCTGGCAATTCTGCTTGCGTTGGCTCCCACAGAACAAAGAGATGATTTTCAGGAATAGGGGGGTTTAAATGCTGGCAGTGTTTGCTGTCACTCTGAAATTTCCTGTTAGCTGGTTAGAACAGGTTTTATTTTAAAAATCATAAAAACATGAGGCTTTCTTGTGTGAACAGGAATGGGATATAACTTGCCTGATCAAGGGAAGATGAGAGGAATTTGCATACTGGGTGAAATGGATCAGTGTAAGGCTTGGGAATTTTTTTTTTAATGATTTCTTGTGTCTTCATACCAATGTGAGCTTTGTGTTTGGAGCCGAAGGGGTGGGGAGGCACCTGTGGACTGGAAATGCAGTGGCAAAGTGGACATTTCCTGACCACACAGGGCATGGTGGCTGGGCTGTGGCAGGTACCCACAGAAAGATCAACGGAGGTAGGGCTGTCATCAGAACCTACCCTCCATGGTGGCTGAGCCTTCTGAAGATGGCCTCTTGCTGGGGGTTTGAAAGAAGTGCCAGCACAATAACTGAACTGTGCTCTGCAGATTTCACATAGCTTGTGCTACTACACCATATTCAAACCATAATGGAGAAAGACATTCTCAGCCTGTGATGTGCTAGGTAAGTGTAAGTCATTGCAACCATCTTTAGAATTACAGAACTCCAGCATGGTGGTGTTGGAAGACACCTCTGGAGTACATCTCGTCCACACCCCCTGCTCCAGCAGGTCACCCACAGCAGGGTGCTCAGGATGGCATCCAGGTGGGTTTGGTATCTCTCCAGAGAAGGAGACTCCACAGCCTCTTTGGGCAGCCTGCTCCAGGCTCTGCCACCCTCACAGCAAACAAGGTTTTCCCCCTGTTCAGATGGAACCTCCTGAGTCCTATTTTGTGCCACTGGTCACCACTGAAAAGAGTCTGGCCTCATCCTCTTGATCCCCACCCTTTAGATCTTGATCAGCATTGATCATATCCCCTCTCAGTCTTCTCCAGGCTGAAGAGCCCCAGGGCTCTCAGCCTTTCGTGGTCCCAGAGATGCTCCAGTCCCTTCAGCATCTTCATAGCTTCTGTTTGACTCTCCAGTAGCTCCTTGTCTCTCTGGACCTGGTGAGCCCACAAGTGGACCCAGTACTCCAGAGGTGGCCTCATTAAGGCAGAGTAGAGAGGAAGGAGAACCAACCTTGACCTTCTGGTCACACTCTTCTGAATGCACCCCAGGAGACCATTGGCTTTCTTGGCTGGAGGGGCATGCTGCTGTCTCACAGTTAACTTTTCCACCAGAGTTCCAGGTCCTTTTCTGTGGAACTGCTTTCCAGCAGGTCAGCTGCTAACCTGTACTGGTGCATAATCACAGTACTCCACAAAAATATTGCAATTTGTACTGGTTGCTGTTTTGAAACAGAAGAAGATACTGAGAAGTCCCCAAGGTGTGTTGTCATACCTTGGGGATCAGGTATTTTTTTTTTTAGTAATACCTGATAACCAGAGCAGCAAATAGCCATTGAAACCACCTTCAGTCTTTCTGAACCCATAGGTTATTTGGTGCCAACTCCTGAGAAGTCATCCTCCCTTCTTCACTGTGGCATTTAAGTGACTTATAATCAGAGAAACTTCTCAGCTGCAGTAGTAGAGAGGCCTGTCCACCAGACATTGGCTAAAACAAGCTACTTGAGTACTTGTTATCATTACTGATGGAAGAACCTGTGCAATCAAGTGGACAAGTAGTTGCTGAGGAAATCCACTTTTGCGACTGTGTTTGTTGAACTTTGTTCCTACAGCTTCCTTTTTGAAGAGTATTTATGTCCCACTGTGTTCCCTATGGCAAGACTCCCATTTTTTTTCCGGTTCTGAAAAGAAACACAGGGATGTTTTTATGCCTTTTTTGTTGGGTCAGTAGCTTGATGGGGCTGTAGTGCTGTGAGAGCTGAGAAGCTCCAGTTCTCTTCCCAGCCAGTGAAGAACTAGGATGGAAATTCTGAAGTCCTAAACTCTCTGTACTTCTGGTTCTCTTTGCCCTTTGACTGTTTAAATGAGAAAAAAAGCCCTTTCCATGTCTGTGAAATCCAGAGTGTTCCATGTACTTGAGTACCCTTCCGCAGTACCATTTTGGGGTTTGAATCTTCTTTGAGGCTTGCTGGGAAAAGTGTTTTGGTGAAAGCGTGATTCAGGTTTTATGATTCTATATAATAAAATCATGTAACGTGTGGATCATTTAAGAAAATCTTGTTTTATCTGCCTTACCAGTATAGAATGCTATTTCAGAAAAAACTTTTCAGAGGGGTGGGAAAAACTTCACAGTAGTGTATTACTAAGTTCTTGCAAAAATAACTTCCATAGGGTTTTCATGTAGATGCCAAAAGCGTGAAGTCAGTGACTGCAGAACAGCAGGTTTTATTCAGTTTGTCTTCATCCACCATCTGAGGCATTGAGGAAGGAAGTCAGAGTTGGTATTTTGAGCTTTATTTAAAAGATTGCCCTTATCAGAAGCTCACACGTTTAGCCCAGAAGTGAACAGAATCTGAATGTAAAGGTGGTGACAGCACAACTGTCAAAAAAAAAAAAAAAAAAATTAAAAATTCAATTTTAGACACTGTAAGAAAGATTACTGGACTCTTAAAATGTAGTCATCAAAGATAAAATTAGTACTGAGTCCTTCTGCATTAATGGAGATGCAAATGAATTGTCTTGAGTTGATTTCATATGACCACAGACTGGTTTGGTGGGAAGGGACCTTTCAAGGTCATCTGGTCCCACCCCCCCTGCAGGGAGCAGGGACATCGCAACTAGAGCAGGTTGCTCAGAGCCCTGGCCAACCTCACCTGGAATGGTTCCAGGGATGGGGCATCGACCACCTCTCTGGGCAACCTGGGACAGGGGCTCACCACCCTCAGTGCAAGAAATTTCTTCCTTCCATCTAGTTTGTCTCTCTCTTTGACTTTACAAGTGTCACCCCTTGACCTGTCCCAACAGGCCCTGCTAAAAAGTCACCTCTGGAAAAATGGCCTTATTCCATTGCTGTATGTAATAAAAATTACTATGTACATTGTGCCGGATAGTTAAGACCTGCTTAGTAATTAAAAATGTTTTTACTGCAATTCATGAAGCATTTTTTGGTGGAAGTAGAAAAAGAGGGAGTGAAGGAGAACTGTAGCTACAGACTGTGGTGGGTTTTCTTGGTTTGTTTTGTTATGTTTTTGTGCTTCACTGCAAAACAGCTATGGGGAGACTGCTTTCCTAGTCTAGCCCACAGAAGAGGTGGTGGTTGAATCTCCAGCACCTGGGTGGGGACATTCTGCTGAATCAGCAAGTCTTTCAGGAGCATCCCATGCTGCAAACGATCTCTTTCCTTACAAGCTGTCCAACTCCTACAGCTAAAAAGCAGCAGAGTGCAGGGCAGTGTAGCCTGCCATACATTCCTGCATTCAGGAATAACAGGAAATACATCTTCAAGGCCATACCTTCGTGAGGGTCAAAAGGGTGACCTTTGGTTTCCACCCTCCCCCGTGCTGCACTTTGCTGGTGGATGATAGAATTACCCTGTCTGTGTTCATCGCACCCGGGGGCTGGGTTTCTGCAGGGGTTCATACACTTGCTTGGCAGTAAGCAGATCTGTTTTTTGGGGGTTTTTTTTGTTTGTTTTCCTCAGTGTAGAATCCAGATATCAGCAGAACTTTCAGGTTCAGTAGCTGTGCTGGTCCAAGCCAGGTGTCGGGGACACCTTGCTCTTGTCTGTGGTAGTTGTAAAGACAATGTAGTTAAGCTGCATTTAGCTGTGAAAGTTTCATGCCCTCAGAACTGTTACTGTCACTGTTTAGACTGCTGGGAGTCTATGGGAATCCCCCAAAGAAATGGATTTTCTCATGAAAAATCAATGACAAAATTGCAAACTGAGCTTGAAACCCTTGTGATTGGAAAAGACCTTTAAGTTCATCAAGTCCAACCAGTAGATCATCAATTCCAACCACTAATGTGTTAAAAGATTTTTGGGAATGTATTAAATGTTTCTAATAGTTTTAAGAGCTGATTTTGAAGAGTTTATGAATTTGATATCTCAAGTTTGGTAGGCTTCAGTTCTTCAGTCACATCCTGTTTCTTTTATGAAAGAATTCAACTTTTATGTATTTGCTTTTGATGACATTTTTTTCTTTAATTATTTAAAAAATTCTATATAGTCTTTAACATTTCCACAACTTGCATCTCAGGTTCGACAAGGAGCAAAATAATGGCTCATCAATTAGAACTGTTGCTTGGCATACTAGAAGAGAAAATCAGTAAAACTGGCATGCCTGATACCTTGAAAAAATTAGTGTTTAACAAGATTAATTCCTTAACCCTAAATGTCAGGAGTTGCAGACACACTTTATGCAGTTGTAACCACATGTGTACCCGAAGGATTCTCCAATATTGTATTAGCTTCATCTGGCTCTTGAAATTAGAATTAATACAAGTCACTACAATGTGGTAACAGCCCCCCCCCAAATATCTTACAAAAAGAAAGAGAATTGGGACTATATGGAACATAGGGCAGATGCTGACCCAGCTTTACTCTTGCAGTCTGGATATAAGGGCCAGACTGACTTCCTTGGAAGATGTGAGATGCCATTTGCTTTCAGGGCTCTGCTGAAAAAGAGACCTGAGCTTGGCCAAGGGGTTCTGATAGAGGTACCCATGAGACTGATAAATGGATTTAGTCTTGGTGAGATGAAAACAATGTTAAAGTAACTGGACGTGTAATGGCTACTGGGTTAGAATATTTCTGTGCGACTTGCTGATAAAAACAGACACTGTTTCAGCATGGGAGTGCTGAACTAAAATGCCGTTTTGTTCTTCCCACCAAATGACAATATTGGAGAGGCAAGCTTGGAGTGAGCATCTTCTGTTGAATTTAAGTAATCTTATTTGTTACCCAAAAGTTAGAAAAGCCAACAGTGCATTGTGGAGTAACAGGTGATTACTTCCTTGGACGTGGAGTGTAGACTTGAAGGATAACATTGCTTTGCACCCTGACATGTCTGAATAATCTCTCTATTATTGCCTTGGGTTATCTGACACCCACCACCAATTTCCTGCCCTGGGTTTAAATTAGTGTTCCAGTAGTTGTTTGAGGAGGTTTGTTGTGTTCTTTCTTGCCCTTCTTTTCTGAAGTGAACCAATTTTTACATAACAAGTTTCATAAGCACTTGGTAGACCCTGGATATCACCTAATGATTCAAATCACCTTATGGACCTGCTGTTTCCATAAGAATAACTTTGCACATCCTCCACCCCCACCCCTAGTCCCGTGAAGATTCCATTGGAATTGGCATCCTGTTTTCCTTACTGAATCTTCATAAATTCTGTAAGACCAGTAATGTACTTAGAAACACACTAAACATACTGATTACAGCAACTGCAGCTACGATTCACACAGTTTCAGTAATTAGCCATGCTAATTACAGTTGGGATGTACGATGGGAGATTGCACGCTGCACTAAAACTAGAGAAATTAAAACAGAACCATTTTATGGAACTATTATGTTCGTTTGGGGACTGCGGATCTTGGTGAAGCATTAGCTAATTAAAAACATCGGGATAGTTCCTGAATAAACCATTAAAGCTAAAGGTTACTTTCACACTTGAGTGGTATATGTCAAAACATTTTTTTTTTCCCCTATTTGTAGCCCTCATGGAGTATAGATTTAAAAGTACTGTGCACAGAAATTCTTCAGTGTTCTAATGGCACAGATCTGTGATGGTTATGGGATCTTGGAAAGACTTCTTCTAAGTTTTCGGCTTGTGTTCCTGCTCAAAGGTATGAGGAAACTTAATACTCAGGACTCGAGAGTGTTTGAGACCTCTGTGAAATGAACATCACTCAAAGGCTGATTTATCTGCAGAGGTTCCGCAACTTTATTGTTCACGTTGTGGAAAAATCTGTTCCTACAATCTGGATGCTAAATTACTCCTGCTTATTTTCTATGCTAATTCTACTGCTCTTGCTTTAAATTTTACTGGGAATAAATCTCCCCCTGAGCACAATTGGGATGACTGTGTAGGAGTGGCAGAATGAAGGCTGTGCAGGTGGGGAGTTATTTACTTGCCAAACTGTCTTTCACATCTTTAAGATTTCTCCACCTTTTTCAAAAGGACAAGTATATCTTTAAGAAAAGTAGAAGGGACCTTGCATTTGGAAGGAAAGGTAACAATTAGAAGTATTAAGGAGAGGTGGAGTGCAGCAAAAGAGATCAGAGCAGAAATATCAGGAGACTCATGTTATAGAACTATGACAAGATGATGTGTTACCAGAAAAACTTGTCTGAAACTTTTCTTCCAGTGAATATTCTCTTTAGAAAATACATGCTACATGTTATCTGGATTTTCAAAACAGTGCAATTGATAGTCATAGAGGGGCCAGAAAGATTTTTGTTGAATGTTTAAGGTCATAGCATCATTAAGGATGGAAAAGACCTCTTAAGATCATCAAGTCCAACCATCAACCCAGCACTGCCCATAAGAATATTAATAATTGAGCAGGTTGATCATGGAATCATTTTGTTTGGAAAAGACCTTTAAGATCGAGTCCAACTGTTCCCCCAGCACTGCCAGAGGACCACTCACTCATGTCCCTCAGCACCACATCTCCACGGTTTGGAAACCCCTCCAGGGATGGGGACTCCACCACTGCTCTGGGCAGCCTGGGACAGGCCTTGACAACCCTTTTGGGGGAAACATTGTTCAACGGGTCCAACCTAAACCTCCTCTAGGGTAACTTGAGGTTGTTTCTCCTTGTCCTATTGCTTGTTCCTTGGGAGAAGAGACCAGCTCCCACATAGCTAATTCTTACTATTTCCCTGTTAATGTCATTCAGATGTTGGACAGATGAACATTAAGAACTTTAGTATGCGTAAATAATCAAGAAATTTATATTTGGGGTTTGAGCAGCAAAATTTCCATCAGCCTCCAACCCTGTGAGGAAAACAAATCCTGTTTCAGGTCAGTCTCTGTAAAAAAGCACCCTAAAACTATCAAAAGCCAGTAACACATTGGTGACTGAGTCAGCATTATGAATCAGGAACTTCTTCACTGTCATCTGAGACTTGCCACTCCCCTGCCCCCTCCCTTGCTTCTATTTGTTTTTGTGCAATTGGCAGATTTTATGGCAGTTTTAATCCAAACCCATCATCCAGGGAGAGCAGAAATCTGGCATGAGTGGAGAATAACTAGTAGGCCAGATGGTGGGAAACATAAAGCTACAGTATACAATGTAAAGAAAGAGTTTAAAAGGGATTATATTTGGCGACCATAAACAAGTTGGCAAAGGAAACAGTCAGACCTTTTAAAATAGTGGTATTTCTTCAGAGAAAGTAAACGTTGCTTAAAATTCCCTGTTTAGTCTTGCTCAACGCAAACATCAAAATGCTTGACCATGAGTTTCCAAAGGTGAGTGGCAATGTTTGCAACAGAAATGAGACGATAGGAAAGAGGATCTAAAACTAAAAATGACCCAAAACAATTGATATATCTGCATCTGGCCAAATTAGATGCTGTTTTGGAGGAGGCAGTGTGTCTAAAGAAAGATGAAGGGTCTGTGTTCGGTGGATGAGAGAGGAGGATGTTTCAAGGAGCAGGAAACTTTCTGTCTTGACATCTGAGTTGTGAAGGCTTCAGAATGAAGAGGCTCAGGAAGAGAATGCTCTTCAAAACTGCCATTCCCTAAACATTCATCAAGAGATTCATAGCTGGTCCTGTCTGGTGGAGCTAGACCTTTTTAAAATAGACACCAGAGCAGGGTGCCTAGGATCACATCCAGGTGGGTTTGGAACCTCTCCAGAGAAGGAGACTCCACAGCCTCTCTGGGAAGCCTGCTCCAGGTTCTGGCATCCTGCCAGGAAAGATTTTTCTCCTCCTGTTCAGACCTTCTGGATTACAGTTTGTGCCCGTTGCCCCTTGCCCAGTCACTGGGCACCACTGACAAGAGCTAAATAATTAATTTCAGGATGAAAGACACAGATTTTCAAGTGGAAGCAGATCATGAGGGAAGAAAAGAAGTAACTAGCCAAACACAGTTCTAGAAATAACTGCCTTTTGTACACTAGCAGCTCGATTTTGGGAAGGAAGTTTATTGCCCTGAAGATGTTGGGACACTCAGTATGGGACTAAGGATTGAAGAAGGAGGAAGTGGACAGGAGACTGAACGACAGATGTCAGGGAACTGTGAGGTGGAAAGAAGGAAAAGAAATGAACTGTAATTTCACTGCTTACATGCTATGAAATGTTCAAGAGAGACATCTGGGACTCTGGGGACCTGAGCAAAAAATAAGATCTTCAGGATAGTTAATGCTCAAGTGGAGAGCAGGAGGAGAGTGTGGAAGAAGTAGAATGGTTTTTATTAGCAAGATGGTTATGGACTGTAGTTGACGTGGGGTTTGGAGCACTCTGAAAAGGTCTGTTATTTGGGTGTGCACCATAATTTTCAGTGTTTGGTTTATCTCACCTTCTTACAACAAGATAAGGTAGACCTCTGGTGGTAAGGGTCTTTGGAGGGAAATCAGCCCTTTACAGTCACTCTGGAACTTGCTTTCTTGTGATGAGGTGCACTGTCCTGATGAAATGGCATTTCAAGGTGCTTAATCCCATTCTGAGCTCAAACATGTTAAAATGGAACTTGTAGGAAAATGAGGTAGAAATGGACCTTAGGAAATGACCTTAGAAGTGGACTCTGGTTTTATTTATTGACGGGGGAGGATGAGTTGGAGAAAGCTGAGAAAGGCAGGAAAGAATCAGCATGACAGCAGGTTTTGATTTCCTTAACACAAATCAAGGCACTGTGGCAGGTGGCCTTGCTCGTTCTTTTGTTCTTCATTTTTTCTCAAGTATTTTTGGGGGACAGGAGAAGGAGGAGATTGCAAAAAGGGTTCCCTGGGGTTTTGTTCTCATGGTGTAATTGTCTGTCCTGAGGAACGAATGAGAAGCATTCTGCTAGGAGGGATAAAATCCTACTGTAATCCCACCACCTGAAGCCCAGGGATTTCTTCAGACATGGGAATTGATCATGAGAAGAAAGATGAGGAAACATTAAGCTAAGAACGAGCCACAAAACAAAGGAAAATGCTTCTTTAAAACCAAACCCAAACCACCAGGTAGAATTTGTTCTTCAGATTCTCCAGCCAGTTGGAATATAATGGCTTTTTCAGTAAAAGGGTCAAAAGAAAAGCATCTAACCTACTGATAGGAAAAAATGGGGCCTGAGAAAACATTACAGTGACATTTGAAAAATGATAAAGACAAGTGTCAGGGATTGGTTAAAATGGGGCTGTTCTTACAGAGTTAAAGGGATGCTGACATTTAAATATAAAGGCTAGACTGATCATTAAATGCAGAATAGAAAACTGGTTTTGAAGGTGGAACCTTTTTTCAAGGCAACATCTCTGCTTTCTATAAAGAGTTTAAAACTAACCTGATTTGTCAGATGTTATTCCTGGTATGAAATGTGGGGGTCAGTAATGGAGCATGAAGAAGGTCCATGATTTAATATAGAAAATGTCTGAGATTTAAGCAGGATTTATAAACGATAGAAGAATCAGGTCATCTGGAAACATCAAATTAGGCTTTTTTTGGGGGGGAGAGATCAGAACTCATGGGGTTAAACTCTGATGGAATGTAGGAAGTGACGGTGAAGAAAAAGGGGCCCAAGAGGAGTTCTCATTGTAAGACATGCTGCAATAGAAACCTGTCAAAGTATTTAGTCTGGAGTTTATATTGGTGTAGTAGTGGCAGGAAAAAAAGTTGCATGTACACATGAATTGGTTTGCCCAAGTTCCAGAAATTCTAATTTTTTTTGGAGGCAGTAGACTGTAAAATTGGAAAATTGATATTGCCACTTAATTTGAAGAATGCAAACTTGGATGAGGAAATTCAGTGTTTTTGTGGGGCTTGGTTGGAAAAGAGAAGTAACAGCCTACGCTTATTTTACTGGGAGAGAGCAGGAAAAGCAGCTTGTGGCAGATCAATGATGGGCTGGTTGTCTCTACACTGTTACTAGGTGAACAACCAGGTTCAGCTTTTGGGTAAATCAGCAGAAACTGAACTACTAACAGCATGAATAAAAGGTGGATTGTGTATGTAGTAATGTCTCCTAAAAAAAGGAAAAGAAGATGAGAATGAAATAACTGGACCTCAGGCATTCAGGTAAGAAAAGACAATTATAAATGGAATTTCTAACTCTGTTACTAATAGAATATGATTGAGAGCAGCCCTGGGGAGAAGGACCTGGGGGCGAGGAGCTGGCCAGGAGCCCCCTGCAGCCTGGGCTGCCCCCCCAGCAGTGTGGGCAGCAGGGCAGGGAGGTGATCCTACCCCTCTGCCCTGCTCTGGGGAGACCCCCCTGCAGTGCTGGGGCAGCTCTGGAGTCCTCAGTACAGCAGAGACAGGGACCTGCTGGAGTGGGGCCAGAGGAGCCCCAGCAATGGCCCGAGGGGGGAAACCCTCTGCTGGGAGCTCAGCAGGAGAGAGTTGGGCTTGGGCAGCTGCAGAGGAGAAGGCTCCAGCTGGGGAGACCTTCTGGGGACCTGCCAGTATTTGAAGGAGGCTTACAAGAAAGGTGTTGAAGGAGATTTTAGAGGGCTTTGTAGTGATAGGATGAGGGGTAATGGCTTCCAACTGGAAGAGGGGGGATTTAAACCAGATATAAAGAAGAAACTTTTGATGCTGAGGGTGATGAGGCACTGACCCAGGTTGCCCTTATTCCTGGAACCATTCCAGATCAGGTTGGATGGGGCTCTGAGCGACCTGCTCTAGCTGAAAATGTCCTTGCTCACCACAGGGAGGTTGGACTAGGTGACCTTGAAAGTTTACTTCCAACCCAAACCATTCTATGATCCTATGAATTTTAAAGTGCAATTCAGCCTGAAACAAAGGCTGGTGCTGCAGGGGCTGTCCATGAGCTCTGGAGCACATCTTGGCAGCAGTGTAGTCATCTCCACCTCTGGACAGTGGCAGCCCGTAGGTCACTCTGCTGACACCCGTTTGTTTAGGTAAAGAGGTCAAGAGCATGGACATGTCTCAATAAATTTCATCTACCATACAATGGTCTCTAGATGACCAACATGTGCTGCTCTTGGCAACAAGAATGGGTTCTGAAGATGTATCTTTGCCTTCCTCGGGGTTTAGCAATTTGTCAGCCATGGGAAGGGAAGCAGAGAAGGGATCCTCAGGATTGGGGCTTTCTTCCCTTTTTGGTTGAGGAACTGGTAGCACTGTAAGCTTACTGAGGAGACTGAGACATCCCAAAAAATTATTTTGTGTGAAGCTTACGCCGAACCACATGGAGTTTCACACCATGTGTGATATTTTTTGTTGCAGAATTCTTTCAGTTCAGCTCAAATGTGGTGCAGTGGATCAAAGCTTGATGTCAAATCCATAGCCTAGGTTGGGTTGGTGGGTCATTCATAACACACATTGGAGAAATCAAGTTTCCAGCATTGTGACAGTAGGTCTTACATCACTAGATAGATTCTTTTAAAAGCTTTGTCTTGAAGATGTAGCTTAATAAGGAACAATCAGGGTAATCTAAATATGACTTAGAAATGTAGATTTTTTTTTCTTCTGATGCTCTTTTTCTGATACTTGCTACACTTTGAATTTATCTCTATCTGATGTCAGAGCTTCTGAAGCAGAGAGGAGGCTATGTCAGTGCATTCCTGTGCAGGAAAAATAGGCATGGAAAATTTCTCTCAGTGAGAAAAATGTTGAAGATCTGAAACCCTCCAGGTATTCCAGGGTGAGTGCTTTAACTGTTAGATTAACAGCAGAAAATACCTACAGCATTTTCAAAGGCAAAGTGTTTTAAGCTCTTTTGAGATTTCACTTCAGTGCCTAACTGGATTTCTGCTGCTCTTCTGTGGTAGCTTCTTTCAGATGGGTGTATCTGCATTTCCCTGCAAGGGCTTTGCTTGTCTTCTGCACATAAACGTGGCTCAACCCAACAAAACAATTGCCTCTTAAAGAGAATCTCTGAGATTTCATTGACTGAGACTGGATATTAAGGAATTATTGGACTTGTTAGTCAAGCTTGTGATAGATGCATAAAAAAAAAAATAAGAGTAAAAAAGAAAATAAGAGTTAAAAAAAAAAAATCCTGAAATTGGATGATGTTTTGTTGGATGCTTTGGTAGTGACCTATTATATGAAATACATTTGTTTAAAATACAGCTATTAAATTTGACTTTAATCCATAAAAAACACTTTAATAGCTCTACTGTGAAACAGCTTGAGAAAATGTATTAATCTTTTCTCTTCCTCCTCCTCTTCACATTGTAATGTTTCAGTGTGTCTGCTGTATTTTCATAATATTTATTTAAAATAATTGGCTATGATACAGCATTCAGTTTCCACAGCAGTGGCAGCACTATTTCTGGATTTTCAAACTTCCTTTTAATTTCTGAGCTGTGTACCTGGTTATACTCTCTTTCCAATTTAACAGTCTAATGATCATTGTGAGATGAGTGTGGTTATTGTAACACATAGGGAGGTAACTTCATTATGAAAAATGTGTTTCAGTTCTCCAGGACTTCTAGTGGAAGCCGCTAACAGAATCCTAGAGAGTGGGTGCAACACAACCTGCTTTGCTCTCCAGAATGGTCTCCAAGGGGTATATTTATAATTGTTGCATGTAACAATTCTTGGAAGAATTGTCCTGAAAAATATTGAGAACTCCCCCGTGATTAAATACATAGTGTCTGGTGACACCTCATTGTCCTTAATGTGGTTTTGAAAGTTCATTGCATTTTCTGACATGATAAAAATATCCATCAAAACAGGCAGGTTAGGTAAGTTTTATTTCACCAAGTGTTTCTCACTGAAAAACAGAAACCTACCAAATGACAGATGGATGGAAAATCTCAGGGAATCATGCAAGGCTGTACATGGGCAGGTTGATAGAGCTCTGCTTAATATTTGGACATTTCCATTAGCATTTTCTTTTCATAATTTTCAAGCTGTACCCATCTGGAACTAATTTGAAAATCAGAGGTTAATGGTCACAAAAGATGACTTGTACTAATTAACTGGGATTTTTATAAGTTGCATCTCTTTGTGAATTTCTATTATAAATACTATTTTCACTTATCTGACGCCGACAATAATAATAATGTTTTAAGTATTAAATTATTAACATAAAATTTACATAACAAATACATACACAATCAAATTTTTTTTTGAAGATTGCTGTTTGTCAAAGGATGCCTCTTCGCTCAAACATATTCTTTTAAACTTGTAAGAAAAGATGCAGATTATTCCAGGAACATCAAAGCCGTTGTAATCTCTGTGTATGGGGATTTACTGTCCTTTGAAGTTCCTGCAGTGGAACTCCCTGACTTTGTTAGACTCTCTGACTCTTTGTATGTTTATAGAAAATAATAACAAAGCTGCCAATCGTTCTCCCTCTGTTTGCACTGTTTTTCAAGTTTCGTTTTCAAGACAGCAAATTAATTGGACGTACTGATTGATATAAAAGTCAATGTCGTGGTGACAACAGGCAGTTTGTTCAACTTTCCCAAGTGCTGAAAAGTTTTGGGATTTTTTCCTCTCTGACATGATAACGAAATGCATTAAGCGGACTAGAAGAGGACATCATCTTGCCTGCTTTGCTTTACTGCTTTGCTTTACATGTGTTTGCTTTTCTGCTGCAGTAAGTAGAAGCCTGTGTAAGAACATTTGCACTGTGTAGGGGAGTTGGAATTACACTCCCAAGGTGTTAAGTGCTGCTCCTTAGTGTAATCAAACATCTCTGCTTTACAAAGGAGATTGCTTCATACCAAGCCTCTGAAACCAGCACGGAGCAGCCTCTTAGGATGTTGTTGTTCTGTGGGAGACACGGGATTTGGTTTGACTTGCTCGCATTTGTTAGCTGCTAAAATGTAGAAAACGAGCTGTGTCAACCATGGCTCTAGGCAGATTTCTGTGGTGAATAGCAAAGCTAGATTTCACTGTGTGTACTGAAGCACTGAATTAAAGAAATCTAAATAAATGGATTATTACGTCAGACTAAGGGGAACTTTTAAGCCTGGGAGAAACACTTCAAGTGGGTGTTGATACTCTCACTTCAGGTTGTGGATCAAGTGATGCGTGAAGCTTTTTCTACCACAGACATAAGATGTGTTATGTTCCAGGAGGAAAATAACCTGTGTGTGTATTGCATTTCTTAAAGTGTAAACACAGTGTATTGAAGCGGAAGATAGTATGTCTTCATGTTTGATCAAAACCTTTGGGCTTGGACACTGCTGTTGAGTGAATTGGGAAAGGCAAGAGGTGTGTTTTATTCCAGAGAGGTCAAATTATCCTGGTTTGAGGTACTTCTGATACTTTTTCTTTACAACGGTGACTACCAAGATGCATTAGCATAATCATCATAGAATCATTTAGGTTGGAAAAGACCCTTATGATCATCAAGTCCAACTGTTAAGCCAGCACTGCCAAGTCGACTAGTAAACCGTGTCCCTCAGCACTACGTCTGCCCGTTGAGTCTGCACGATCTGTGCACCATGCTTAAATTTAAACTACTTGCCATTAAACCCAGTTACTTCTTTGAAAATGTTCTGTAGGACTGATTCCTTGGTGTAATACCCTAAGGATATGAGTCTGTTCATTATTCTTCAGTGTAGTGGTGCCGTGAGATGGTTTAAGGTCCTTGCCTCTGGAGAAAGGCAATCTCACAGGGGTTAATAAGGCCTGGAAATGGGGGAAAAATGTATTGGGATTGATTTGGTCTTTTTCAGCAATTTGGAAACCTTGCTCTACTTTGTGGAGCATGGAGGATCTGGCCAGTTCAGTTGTCTCCTTGCAACAGAATGAGATCTTGCCACCTCTGAGGCTTCCCAGCAGCTTTGAGTCTGCCTTGCTGCAAAAGCAATGTGTTGGGGATATGTGCCTGAGCTCCTGGGGGAGGGAGGACCCTGGGGACTGAGTCCAAGTGACAGGAGTGTCCCCTGTTCCGGTTAAACAATCAGTGCATTGATGTGATCGATCATCTGATGCTGACTGCTCAGTGGCATCTGGCAGTGAAGGTGTGGGAGCAGGTGGGCAGTGATCGTGCTGTGCTGTGTGCCAGTTTGGGGAAGCTTGTAGGAGACCTCAGGGTCCTGCAGACACCTATATTGGCTGCATTTGGACTACTTTGTTTTGCTGATGGTCTGCTTGCAAGAGTTGTGTGTCTGGGTACAGAAATCACAGACTGGTTTGGGTTGGAAGGTCATCTAGTTCCAACCCCCCTGCAGTGAGTGGGACATCTGCACCCAGAGCAGGTTGCTCAGAGCCCCATCCAACCTCACCTGGAATGATTCCAGGGATGGGGCAGTGAACACCCCTCTGGATAACCTGGGTCAGGCTCTCACCACCCCCACTGTAAGTAACTTCTTTCTCTCTAGTCTGAATCTCCCTCTTAGTCCAGGACTATCACCTCTTGTCCCATTACAACAGGCCCTGTCAAAAGACTGTCCCCAGCTTTCATGATACACTTACAACAAACCTAATTCACTTGCCAACAGGATGAGCTTTGCTTATAAATCGGTCAAGCATGCACAAAGATTTTTACATGCAGAAAGTAAAATCTTGAGCTGGGGCTTAAATAAGAAAACATCTCTTTAATTTAATCAAGTCAACAGGTCTAAAAATAGAACAAAACTTGTCAGGAAGACTGGAAGGAGCTTTAAGTGTGGCCATTTATAGCGTAAATATTGACACAACTTCTGATACAGAATTGTAAGAGTTTTCCCTTTATAATTGAATGAGGACTATCTCAGCTTTGGTTTTATTTTTGAACATCAGCCTTTATAAGGGATTTTTGAGCATCATTTTTATGTTATGGTGACTTATCAAAATTGACCTTAGTGAGTTGTTAAAGTCCATGGATTTGAAATAGCAGCTAGCAGAGCGCAAGTCTGTCCAGTAACAAGGGCAAGCTTCGAATACTGTAGGACAAAAGTACCATTACTATGATGGATTTTTACTATCATTCTTGTGCAAATAGCTGCGTAAAGCACAGCACTGGGTCACCTTTGGAGAATTTCTGTTGACTTTTCATGGGAGA
Organism: Merops nubicus; assembly: GCF_000691845.1. Lineage (NCBI taxonomy): Eukaryota > Metazoa > Chordata > Aves > Coraciiformes > Meropidae > Merops > Merops nubicus. The sequence continues at coordinate 26,566 of NW_008594021.1, read as the reverse complement.
CATGATTATGCAGGAAGGATTCCAAAGGTCACCTTTGGAGAATTTTTATTGACTTTCACGGGAGACATGTAGGAAGGATTCCAAATCTCTTATTTAATTTCTAAATATTCTAAGGTATTCTGAATATCTGTGTGTTATTTCTTATTTCTTTGCTTTTCCAGCCTCATAGCAACTTAATGGTGGCCTGTGGTAGGAATTATTTGGTCTGATTCTTTGGTTTGGTCTCGATGTTGGAAAGATGACTGTTGCTGTTAAGATCCATATGTATTTGAAAGAACAGAGGGCACATTCTTTTTGCTGACAAAAACACAGTACTGCAGTATATTTTTGTATGGGTGTAGGATAGTAGACTGGGACCTCAAAGTAGAAAATCATAGTTTACAAGAAGGAAACAGAAGTATTTTTGAAAGTTTAAGGCATATTGCTTGTCCGTCAGTCTCCTGTCTCCATCTGTGCCATACCGGTGACAAAACCAAGGAAAATTTTAATGATTCTCTTGTTGCAGTAATTGTGGATAATGGCATGTGACATGGGCCAGGTCTTCCCTTCACCTCTGTCCCTCAGCTCCTATTTACACACTTTCTACTCGAGTGCAGTAGGAACAGTGTTGAAGTGAAAATACTGAGTTTTATTAGGAACATGAAATTAAGTTTTTATTTAATTTGCCTCTTCACTTATCAGTCAATTACAGGATTGTGGGAGGAATCAGCATCTGTATCCCTGCTTCTGTCCGCCTCACCAAGAGAAGAGCAGCTCTTCATCCTGGAAAGCACTGTGATGCTGTCGATTATTACACATACAGTGAGTTCAGTGCTAGCACAGAGATTAATATCTAAGTGACATTTTGCCCTTCAGTTTTGCTGTTTAGATAATTAAGAAAGTACAGGGCAACTTGGATTACAAAATTATTGAATTTGAAAGATCATCCAGATTCTCACACCATTTGCTTTATGTTGCAAACAAAACCAAAAGTGTTGAGCGTGCAGAAAAAATAGTCTGGATGAGAACCTGAGAGGAGCTGTGTTAAGTGACATTCCTTTGTCTGTGTTTCTTTGTGTATAATGTACTTCAGTCAATACCAAATGATATTTTGAATATCATCCAGAACGTGTTTTGGTTTTTGACCTCAGGTTGTATTTCCAAAGCTAATGTAATGAGCACAAAAATTGTGCAGCTATCTGGCACTAACAACATTATCTTGTGAGTTAAATAAACCAAGAGCATTTTATTGGTTATTCAATTTAATCCTTTTTCCATTTGAGTTCCAATAAGCCACAAATATGCCTTTGCCTGCTTGACTGTATATTGTTTTAGGATGCTTTTGGTTTATATAATCCTTTGATGTGTATTTTTATTATAGTTGAGTAGAAATAAGGTTTTTTTTTAAAAAAAAAAAAAATAAAAAGGGAAAGAATTCTCTTCTCTGTAGCATTCTAAAGGTTGTCCCCTCACTCAGGTTTTCTATTGACTTTGCTAAAAGATTGTGTTATGGAGAGCTGTTGTCTGTTTTTAGGATCACCTTGATATTTCAAACTCTCAAGTACCTGAAATTCCAATCCAAAACACAGCACTGTTTCCTTTTTGATAGCTCTGAAAGTTTCCTGCTAAATTTATACAGCTGGAAAAGTAGGTTT
>NW_008594021.1:0-24901 GCF_000691845.1 Merops nubicus | reverse complement strand
TGCTGAATAGGTAAATCCCATTTACTCAGGCTTTCGCATACAACTTCTTCAGTTGCTGTTTCAGGCACAACTTGAATTATTCAAGCAGGATGAAGTCATACCATGAACACTGAAACCGTGGCTAAATTCTCCAGTCTCCCAGAAATGAGTGAGTTTGGCAGGACCCTGGGTGAAGATTGCTGGAGTTTAGAACAAAGATGTTTGGGGGAAAGTGCTTAAATCACTGGAATATTTAAACTCCTGTGCTGAATTACACCTCAATCGAATTACATCTTAATCTAGGTGGTTTTTTTCCACCGTTTCTTGTTCAGATGAATGAGGACAATGCTCAGAGTCAGTTGCTTGTCCTTCTGATGCAAACGTTTTACAGCAAGTTCATTTTCTTTGAGTATATTTAAACAGCCCGAATCCCATAATATCACTATCCCTTCCCCCGCAAACAAACAAACAAACAAACAAAATGTTTGAACTTCACACATATCTCACCTTTCTTTATAGAAGTTACTTTAGAAAGGAAAAGGACTAGGGAAATGTAGAAACGAGGAACCAGATTCTGTGATTTCTGTGAAGGTGTCAGCAAAGACGCATATGGAGGTTGGCAGGTCACCAGGCAGAGGTCTGGCATCACTTAGGTTTGTGATTCTATAAGCTGCAGGGTAGCTTTTACTTCACGTCATCTTACGTGAGGAAGAAACTTCTTCCTCATCTTGCTTCATTCTAATTTGAACAAACCATGCATTTGCTGTTCTACAGCAAGAAACTGTTGTCAAGAAAAATGTCAGAAAGATCTTCAGTGGTTTTGTCACAAAAAAAATTAATGCAAGAAGTATAAAAGCCCTCATGCTATTTTTTTTAGCAGGTGTCCAAAGAGTGAGGAAAAGAAATATGTCAAAACCTAACATTTTTAGAGTCCAGCACAAAAAAAACACTGGGGCATCTCACTGATTTTAAAACAGAAGAGTAGTCCAACTAGGATGTCTTCTCAGGGACATGGTTTAGTCAGGGACTTAGTAAAATTAGCTTAATGGTTGGACTGGATGATCTGAAAGATCTTTTCCAACATAAACAATTCTATGAGCTGAAGTTGGTAAATCCACTTCAGCTTAGCAAATCCAGCAGCTACAGAAAATAACCTTAAAAATATAAACCCAGAACTCCCAAAAAGCAACTTAAGGACAATGAAATGGAGAACTTCAGATATTATCAACTGCAAAACTATTTATTACATGTCACACGTTGATTTAATGAAGAGAAAATAAAAAAGAAATCAAATAGATATGAGACAAGTTACTAGTTAATAAACTCTAAATTTCATAGAATCATAGAATGGGTTGGGTTGGTGTTTTATTAGAAACAATTCACGTAGGTATTACTTATTTTATGATTTTCAATCCTTTTTCCTTGATCTACAGTGAAGAAGCTGGGGAGTCAGGGATTATGGTAGTATCTAGACAAGCTCTAGGGATGGAGGGATTCTGCTGCTGGAAATGTCAGTTGTACTGCGATGACCTCAATGACCTTATCTTCTAGCAAAAAACATTTGCTTAAACAAAAACAAAACAAAACAAAAAACCAACAAAACCAAACACCTCAGCAGTTTTTCTTTTAATTTTTAGATTCCATGCAGCTGCTACAATATTCTAAATGAATATCCGTGGAACAAGCCATTAACATTTGTGTAAGAGTGGCCACTGACTTCAGGAGGAGTTACAAACCAGACACTTGGGTTATGGAGCCGATCATAAAGCTGGAGGAGGACATAAATGTGTACAAGATGCAAAGAACGTTTGGGTTTGGGGTTGTGGGAGCAAATAAGCGTTGGAGACATTTTTTTTCAAAAATGGCAAAATAGAAGAGGTCTTGTAGGTTTACGTTGTTCCCTTGTTTGGAGAAATGGAAGATTGGATGGTCTTGAAAACTGTTTTTGGCTGAGTGGTTGGTTTATACAGGGAGTTGTACCCTATAGCTGCTGTTTATTTTCCTGGGGTAACTTGCAGATGTATTTTGGAAGCGTAGCCTTGCTTGTAGCTGAATTACAGAAATCACAGGAGTTTTGATGTGAAGCTGAGATGTTTTCTATTCCCTGAGGTTGGTCCAACCCTGGTCTTGGCCCCTGCAAGTCAGCGAGGTCAGTGTTATCACCGTTGTCTTGTAGCAGACACCCAAGAAGCTCCTACAACTCTGTTAGGGAGTGGAGCTCAGGATGATTAGAGATGTACTCACTCCTTACGTTCAGAGAAATCCTCCAACAGATGGGAAAGATGAATGGGATTAGTCACTTCAAACAAAAAGCACTAATGAGCAAAGCTTTCTTTTCAAGGCATGAATGTAACTCCACCCGTTGTAGAATTCGGAGTGTTGTCAGCTCAGGAAGAGCAAACTGATGCTGCAATTTTGCTTGAGAAACCAGTGAAAAGCAACATTGATTAAAATAATGCTGTGGGGATCCTGGTGTTCTTGCAGCAGGTCAGAGGGAGATGGAGGCTTTTTTGAGTCAATGTTTTTTCTCTTTGCTCATTCCCGAGACATCAGTCTGGTTTTGTAACAGCCTCTGTGTTCTGCTGAAAGTTGGCGTAACTCATCTACTGCAAAAATGAATATTTATCCATGAATGAGACCTTTTCCTTCAGCTTTTCTTATTCTGTCTACCTCTCCTTCACCAGTTTGTGCTGTAGCATCTGAACCAGAGCTCTGCAACGAGCATTCTCACACTGCTTCCTCCTGCTAAATGACAGACAACCCTATTCTTTGAAACTTGGACATACAACATCCCAGCCCTCCTCGCCCTCCCCAAGGCTCTGCTGGTCCCCACCACCTTCCCTTTGTGCAGTGGGACTCTCCTTGGCTGTAAGAACTCCACTGTTGGTTTTCAAGAGCATTGCAGAGTTGTTTGACTGAGGATTTCTTTGCATAGTATTGATTTTTTGCATTTCTTTTAAGATTTGGGAGCTATTTTGATGCCATTTATTTATTTTGGAGTGCCTGTAAAGACGGACGTTTTCCCAAGTGAAAGCACATTTAAAAATAGGAAAAAAAGATATCCGAAATAAGATTTAGGCCTCTAGTGTTTTATGTCTCAAAACTATAAGAACATTTGTGCTTGTTTTTTATAACAATGGTGAAAAAGTGATTTTATTTATTTTTTTTGTACTATCTTATAAAAAAAAGTTTCAACTTTTGAGCCTAAATACAAAGCTAGGTTGGTGAACCTCTCTACAATTAGAATTCCAGTTTTGTATCTCTTTTTTTTTGTTGTTGTTTTTTTCTGTAATAGCTGTGTTTTTGGTTTCATTGTAGCTTTCTCTTTTGGAGAAGCGCAAAATATTACAGCACTTGGCCAATTTTTATGCTAGTATAAACTCCAACTAGGACATTCCCCCCTGAGCATCTCCAGAACGCCTTTAGATGTCTCATGTTACCAGCACGCTTTGTGAACCTGTAGAGTTCCTTAGATATATAGTCTGCACATTAATGTATCCATGATAACTGTGTTTTCACTTACTCATAATATCATACAATCATAGAATTGTTTTGGTTGGAAGAGACCTTGGAGATCATCAAGTCCAACTGTTCCCCCAGCACTGCCAGGTCCCCACTGACCCATATCCCTCAGCACGACATCTCCACGGCTTGGAAAAGCTATCTGCCAGTTGCACAAAAACAGAAACAAGGCAGGGGCTGGGGGGGGTGACAAGTCTCAGATGACAGTGAAGAAGTTCCTGCTTCATAATGCTGACTCAGTCATCAATATATGATACTGTTTTTTGATAGTTTTAGGGTGCTTTTTTACAGAGACTGACCTGAAACAGGAGTTGTTTTCCTCACAGGGTTGGAGGCTGATGGAAATTTTGCTGCTTAAACCCCAAATATAAGTTTCTTTATTATTTAAGTGTATTATAGTTCTTAATGTTCATCTGCCCAACATCTGAATGGCATTAACAGGGAAATAGTAAGAAATACCTAGATGGGAGTTGGTCTCTTCTCCCAAGGAACAAGCAATAGGACAAGAGGAAACAGCCTCAAGTTGTCCCAGGGGAGGTCCTCTCTGCGTCCACCCCTTGATGGGGACCTGTCTGATCCACAAATGATCAACTGCTCTATGGGACAGGGACTCTGCTTTGTGCAGCCTGTGGAGTGCTTTTTACAGGAGGCCCTAGTCAATTGTAAGAATTCATAATTCTACTGGAATCCTACTATTAGAATTCAAATCCATGAATGAAGAACTATTAAAGAACTTGGTTACAGAACTTTGAATAACATCTGAGATGTGTGCACTCAGTAGGTGGTACTGAGAAGGCTAGGCTAAGTTCCTGACGTTATTTCAAATATCATTGTGTCCTGATTTTATTTCCCTTATTTTTTTTCCTTCAGAATGAAAAATCCTCATGCCACCAAGCCCTTACCCCCCTTCTGTGAAAGGTACACACCTCGGTGTGCCATCAGCCCTCTTGTGCTCTTTGTCCTCTAATTCTGCAGCTTCAAGAAGGAAGATGGTAAGCAGAACAGAGAGTTTGGTGCAAGTTGTGAAGCACCAACCAGTTAGCACACTGACATGTTACTGTCATTTCTTACAAGGCTAGAGAGCTGAACTGAAGAGGTGGTTGCATAGTGATTTCTCCCTCCTCCTACCTTGGAAAGATAATGTCCAGAATTTTGGAAGTGTGGTTGCAGCTGCCTATCTCTGATGTGAAGTGTCAGTCTTCTCACAGGTTATTGTGTATGCTTTTCAAAGAACATTAGTAGGTTTTAGTATATTCGCTATTTTAGAGGACAGCATTGACAGGGTTTGAGTTAAATGGCTGCTGGTTTTTTCTCGTGAGTTGCCCTCACCCAGCAGTGTGAAATCAAAGGCGTTATGCAGTAATAGATAAAGCATTAATCTACACTTTTGTAAACCACTGTATCTACACTTTCTAAAATCACAAGTTAATTTCTATATGTCACAGATAAAATAGGCTTTTGTGTCGTGTTACTCCTCCCATGAGATCATGACTTAGAGCAAGCAGGCACGGGTTTTAACAGGATGCTTAGAAAATGGAGCACAAGATCTTTATCCAGAAAACCAGTATAGCATTTGAGGTGTCCTTGTTTTCTTCAGCTATCATTTTAAGATTTGACCAGAGGCCTTGGAACTGTAACTGTGGAGACATGATTCCTGCATAAGACAAACCATTAAAATACTGAGGAAAGGTCCATGTCCAGCAGTTGAGTCTGGGAAGTGAAGAGTGAAACCATGTTCTTGTGAGGCTTTGCTGCCTTCCACTCCAGCACTCTTCACTTGGCCCTGGCAAGGCACTTAGGATTAATCCACTAATAATGCTTTAGGAACAAGGGGATTATTTTAACAACTGAAAGAATTAGAACCAGAAGCTCTTTCTATTGCAGTCTTAAATGAAACCAAAGGACAAGAAAATCCTTGCATATTACTGATCCATTCTATTGAATTGTATTTTAAACAAGCTGAACTTTTTAGTCACTTAAGGACTCACTGAGAATATCTTTACAAAAACGTGAAGGTTCTTTATCCTAGTTTTGACCTGAAAATACCTGACTTCCATCTTACTACTGTCAGTTTTGCTGGTACATCAAGGGAAGAACAGGTCTGGAATATGCTGAAACTCTTAAAGCTCAAACTAAAACAGCAAAGTGGAATTGAAATAATTTAAACTTTCAATAGAAGCTCCCTGAAGTAATGTTCAGGCCCGGTTCAGAGAAATACTGTGTCAGCATCCTCAGGAGCTGAGCCAAAGGCAGGAGGGATGGAGGTCCCCTGGTACGGAGAGCTTCTGCTTGCCTTGGAGACAGTTACTGCTGCCTTTGCCAGATTTTAGCCCCTCTTCAGCAATAAAACTTATGTGAAAAGCTTCACCTTTCCCTGGGCTGAGGAGAAGAGGGTGTGTGGTCCCTTGGATACTGCCAGGCAGCTGGGAGGAGCTCGATTGAGGGAGGTCAAAATAGCGTTGGAGACGGACACAGCTCCTTGACAGCCTCATTCTTGTCAGGAAAGTATGTGTTGCATTTAACCTTCCCTGTCCCTGTGCCTGCTGTGAGGAACGGGTTAGAACCAGTCATGTGTGGAAAGGAGAAAGTGGTACTGGTGCATAATCCCTTGATACTAGGAAAAGGAGCTCCATCCCACTCATCCCACTTCACTTTCTGCCGCCCAAGTGAAGACACAAAGCTCAGTGTCTTCAGCTATAGGGTTCTTGTAGTTCACAAGGCTATGGGTAGGGAAGGGGGAGAAGGAACTGGTGGTGTGCCATAAGCTGGGTTTGGCTTTCTGAGTATCTGAAATATGAGGTCACTCATATTTCCTTTGCTCCATGCCTGGTCCTTTTCTGATATGAATGTGGTGACAAGAGACACTGTGCAAAATCTGCTGGTTTCAGGTGAAGCTACCAAAAGGCTCTGGTGAGGGAACGTGGCAGAGGAGTGTGGAGGAGGCTGAAGAAAGGAAGGAGTTCTTGCACCGTCTGACCTTTGGCACTTGGCTGTCTCTGGCTGCAGGTAGTTGGTTGGCTACATCTAGAGCTGGTTATGTCAAAACCAACCCAGTTAGTGCATCTTCCTCTGAGCACATGGATGAGTCTCCTGCCTGGAGCCTTGAAGCACAGATGAAGTTCAAGATGGGATTGGCTTGCAGAGGAAAGATTTCAGCTTCACTTTTTCAATTCCAGTCACCTCTAACCACTCAACTGGATTATTATACACGTGCTGCCCTCACAAATGCTCAGGCTGCTGTTGCTCCCACTGCTGGATAAAGAGGTTTTCCATAAATACTTGGAGAGCCATGTGGCATTCTCTAAAAGGCTCTCAGCTGAGATGGATGGATGCTAAAGCCTCTCCTAAAAGTCCTGGAGGCCTTTTGCTGTAAGCCATACATCAGAGAAAACCAATGGTGAATAGAAGTTGGCAGGTGAGAGGAAATAATTTGAGATTGCCCACATATGTAAGAATACTCTGTAAAGTGAATTTACTGGACATTATCAGCCAGATATTTTTTTCCAAAGGCTTCTTTGAAGCATCCATCTTAACAATACTATTCTAAATCTGCTTCTTCCCTCCTGCCCATCAGCTATGTTAATGTATTATTATTTACCATAGTGTAATTCTATCTCCAATTAACTTATAATTAATAAGCACTTGACATTTTTGGAGTACTTCAAAATTAATCCTCTCAACGCGCCTCTTAAGTAGTTGTTGTTGTTAAAGATGAGAGAACTCATTTCAGATTATTCATGTTTATTGAAATGAAATACATCACAAGAGAACCAAAAAAAAAGAGTGCAGCAAGCAAAATCCTACTTTACTGAACTCAGAGCTGCACAGAAGTCAGACAAGTGTGAATTAAAATGGTTTGAGAGCTCTGGGGTTGATCTCACTCAACACTTGTTTAACCTCTCCCTGGTAGGGGGCACCTTTAACTTACTCAAAAGGCTGATGGCTGTGCCCAGGCACTGCCTGCTGGACCTGGTTAGAAAGACTTCAGTGTGGATCTTCCTTCCTCATGACAGAGGGTCATCATGTTTCACCTTCATCATGGTTCAGAGGCTCTGAATGCCCATCCTGAGAGGGAGCAGGTTTTGCTGGAAACAACAGCAGAGAAAATGTGGGGCTGAGCCCTACAAGTAAGAGCAGACTCCACTGTGGGTCCTTGGGCCAGGCATGGCTGAGAAAGGTCCCTGTCCTGTGCTGACAATGCTGTGGCTTTGCAAGCCCTGGACTAAGCTGCTTTGCAGTGGTAGCATCTCATCTGTGTCATTCTCAGTCGTGTTTTTGGCAAAACACTGGTTTTGAGCACTTCTGTGGCAAATATACTAAGATTTTTTTAATTATCATTTTGAGGGGGATGAAATTGGAGTTATTACACAATCAGCTTTTGCCTTCATAGTCCTTATTGCTCGCCATTTAGACTAAGCAAGACTGTCACTTGGCATGTTCAGCAAAGGGGTTTGCTAACCCCAAATAGCCCCCCTGCAGTGCTGGGGCAGCTCTGGAGTCCTCAGCACAGCAGAGACAGGGACCTGCTGGAGTGGGGCCAGAGGAGCCCCAGCAATGGCCCGAGGGGGGAACCCCTCTGCTGGGAGCCCAGCAGGAGAGAGTTAGGCTTAGGCAGCCTGCAGAGAAGGCTTCAGCTGGGGAGACCTTCTGGGGGCCTGCCAGGACTTCAAGGGGCCTGTCAGAAAGCTGGGGACAGATTCTTTAGCAGGTCCTGTTGGGACAGAACAAGGAGGGATGGTTTGAAACTAAAGGAGGAGACTGAGACTAGAAAGAAGGAGGAAATTTTTGCTGCTGAGGGTGGTGAGCCCCTGTCCCAGGTTACCCAGAGAGGTGGTTGCTGCCCCATCCCTGGAACCATTCCAGGTGAGGATGGACAAGGCTCTGAGCAAAAGCTCTCTGGTTACCCTCCTAAGGAAAGATAAAGGACCCTTGGGAATTTGCCACTGCTTTTTTCAGCTGAAGCCCTAGACTGAATTTTCAAAGTGGGTGGTGAACATCAACTTCACACGTGCTGTGCCTTGCTCCAGGGCCAAGAAATGGACCCCAGGGGTTCGGCTTCACTTTGCCTTCCTACAAAACATGTGCATGAATTTTTCCCATCCACTTCTTATTACTAGTAAATGTAAGTACTACCTGACTTAATTCTGTGATTTGTTTCCTTAGAGTAACAGGACCTTAGAGAGATGCTTTAATCTGTAGGTCTGGATCTCAGAAAATATTTTCACAACTTTCCTTTTAGCATCTTAAGTTTGAAGGTTTTCATTGCTTCTTGGAATTGATGTGATTAGGTACAAAAATCTTATGAGGTTAGAGAGTTGTGGGAATATACTGCTGCTGGCAAAGGTTTGATTTTGGTGTTTATAGAGATATTTGGATATTTGGGTGTTTGTCCTGCCCAGGGTCATCTGCTCTCCTTCCCTTTGTAAATGGTACCTCCTTCAATTTTTCAACTCTGTTGATTCCCACTGCTAAAACGTTGCAGATTTTTTTTATTTTTTTTTTTTTTTTTTTTTTTTTTTTTTTATTTCTTGTTCATGTTTGTGAAGAAAGAACAAACCACCACAAAAATCACTGCATATTTTAATTGGAGTGGGTAATTTTCCAATTTTTTGGTCAGGCTACAATTGACAAATCAGTTTTTCACACAGCCTTTAACTGAAAGCCCAATTTATCACTTGGGCATAATGGGGGGGGGGGAAATATCCCTCTTATAAATCAATTATAACAGGTTAAAACTGTAATCCTTTCACTTTTTCACTCCCTGTAGATCTCTAGTGAAGCTGCTGTTTAAAAAACAGGCAAACAACCTGCTATTGATTTCAGTGAGGACTAGATAAGACCCTATCTATGAATGAGCAAGGAAAATCTTGCAGGAGATGTAGAAATAGAAGACAAGTAGATTATCTCCTATGCACAGATATTTTTCCTTTTAATAATAAAAGATCAATGTGCCAGCTTCTAAATCAATAACACAAGTTTAACTTTCTCCCAAAGTTCAGACCTTTGAAATGTTTTTTTTTAAACTAAAATGTTCAAGTTAGCAGCATTTACTTTGTTTTGAAATAATGTTTTTATACTTATTTTATAGAAGCTGCTTAAATTATTTGTATCCTTCAGAGTAACAGATGCTCAATTTATCAATTTACCCAAGTAAACAGCAAATACATAGATTTGATGGGATTTGTGGTGTAATTCTTCCACATGGAAAACTCCAAGCTCACAGGTACTTGCCTGAAATGAAGGTACGAAATGTGTAAGTGAGGTATTAAATAAACTTCAAAAATCATCCCTTTTCTCTTCTTAACTAATTTTCTATTAAATTGATTTAAGGTTTTAAAACAAATACTATTTGGCTCACTGAGTTTGGAATGCACCTCTCTGTACCAGCATCAACCCTAAAGGTGAATTTAATGCTTGGTCAGTTATTGCTTCATCTACTTTACACATGGAAAGCCTCAATTTTCTCAGCAAATTGCTTAAAAAAACATAAATCTGTGTTAAAAAGGTTTAAAATAATTTCTCCTACTGGAGCTGTGAAGTAAGAGTGAGTTTGTGAATGATTCCCTCATTCCTGATTTCTCCTCTGATTACTCAAAGTGACTTAAAACCAAAACCAACAATATAAAAAAAAGGCACAAAAAACCCCCAAACAAACCAGAAGCTAAAGAAAAATATTTATTTGCAATGTTTCACTTTATATAGTAGAGCTAAATCTGTACATTTTAAGACTCCAGATGAAGCTGTAAGTGGAAGCTGCTAGAAAAGTAAATAAATTAACCAAGCCCAAGTCCTTTAACTGTTAAGTCTTCTTTTTTCCTTGTTTCAGTAAATCACTTTTTATGGCTGGCAAAGATCCAGAAATGTACATCATGTAATAAATACAAACAGTAAACCAGCAGGAGTGAAGACAGGAATGAAATCCTCAGCATTATTATTATTTCTGTGTTTTTTAAAAATTCTTTTACCACAATGTTTGAAATAGAATGAGGAGTGTTAGAAATAGGTGTGTCTAGTAAAAACAAATTAATGGTTGGGTAGCAAGAAGTGAAATAGTTGGATGTTTTGATTTCTTAAGTAATACTGAGATAGATGGTTCTGTTTAGATCAGGTGAAACTGTTTCAGAAGAGGAGAGTCTACAAAAAGCCCACTGGGACCACAACCCATTGAGCACACACAACGCTTCATGTGAGGGATCCTTGAGGGGTGGGGGAAGAATTAGCTCAGATTTATTAGGGCTACTTCTCCGTTTTCTGAGAAGGTCACTTTGGAAAGTTTCCTAAAAATCTCAAGCCAATCTCAAACTTTTCCATGTATAATTCATCTTCAGTCTCTTGCATTTCTTTTCTTTATGCTAGGTCCTAAACCTTTCAACTGATATTATAAAATCCAGGGTGAAATGAGTGGTCTGAGATAGGAACCAATGACATGCTTGTTGCTGAGGTTTGTAAAGATCAGCTTTTAATAGTTGTGCCCATTATCAGCTTTGATGTGGTCGCTTAAAAAATAATGCCCTCTGTCTTTCTCTGTGGACATCTGGACAAGCTTAATGCAATGCAGGAGGCTGCTTAGAATGATGGTGTTTGTCACAGGAGGTTGGGTAAAAACTGTCCTTAAAAAAAAAAAAAAAAAATTGGAGCTCATTCACTTGCCATCTAAGATGCTGGAGAATTCCAAGGTGTATAGAAATGTAGAATTATACAATCATAGAATGGTTTGGGTTGGAAGGGACCTTAAAGTCCATCTAGTTGCAAACCCTGTACCATGGGCAGGGACACCTCCCACTAGACCAGGCTGTTCAAAGTCCCATCCAACCTGGCCATGAACATATCCAGTGTTGGGGCATCTACAACCTCCCTGGGCAATATATTCCAGTGTTTCACAACCCTTACAGTGAAAAACTTTTTCCTGTTTTCTAACCTAAATCTCCCCTCTTCCCATTTGGAGCCATTGCTCCTCATCCTATCACTACAAGCCCTTGTAAGTCCCTTCACAGCTTTCTTGTAGGCTCCCTCCAGGTAGTGGAGAAGGTCTCACTGGAGCCTTCTGGTCTCCAGGCTGAACAACCCCAACTCTCTCAGCCTGGCCTAGTAGGAGAGGTGCTCCAGCCCACTACTTCTGCTGACCTGAAGCCAAAGGGATGTCTCCAATGCATTGGAATGAACCTGTATTTTCTTGATCTTCTGTGTAAGAAAGGAGCCAATAACTCAAGAGAAAATTGTTGATACTGCTTACACAGCTGTGGTTGCTTCTTTCCTACTATATATATCTATATAGATATAATATAATATAATATCTATATTTGTATTGTGTAGTTATGCTTTACCGTGCTGGAGAGACTTTCAGATAAGCAGATGTCACAGTGTTGGTGCAAATTTGGAAGTGACTGTAGGTGCTTGGTAACAAGTATAAGACTAATTCTTTTCTAAAAATAAAAGCATAAGCAACGAGACTCAAAGGGCTTGTTAAAAGATTTGCAAGTTAAAGAAAAAAGTTTCATTAAAAAAGAGCAATATTTAGCTCCTGTTTGATGCCTGCTTGGTTAAACAGAGTTCGTGCTGCCAGGGAGATTCAGATTTCTGAATCTCAGTTCCTTTTGCAGCACCAGGTTTCAGACAGAGCTGCAGTTTGTAGATGATGCACACCCTGTAGCCCTTTCTGAAGTACGTGCTAAGTGACAGCTCTGCAATGATAAGTTGACAGCGAATCTGAGTAGGAGCCTTTTTGTCTACAGACTGAGGTGCTCCTTGGAGACAGAGATATCAAACAGACGTCAGTGGTACACTGAGCTGTTTGCTAAGAACGGATGTTGTGGTGCTTTTCAAACCAACACTGAAGAGTAACTTCCACTTAATGGTAAGCTTAAAGTTTCCATCAAAGCATAAAACAAAATGAGAAGCAACAAGCTCTCATGAAGATGAGGTATGAGCTCAACTCTGAACAAAACAGGAAAGGTGTTTGCCAAAATGTAATAAAAGGGTTTTGTGAGTGATGTGGGAAATGTAGAGGCCTTAATCTTGTACCTGCAGAAATGAGCAGGAAAAAGCTGTATCACTTGACTGCTGGTGCTGTCAGATCCAAATAATATATCCAAAAGCAAGACTTCTCCTATGGAGAGAGGCTGGGAGAGTTGGGGTGGATCATCCTGGAGAAGAGAAAGCTCCAGAGAGACCTTCTTGCAGCCTTCCAAAACTTAAAGGGTGAATATTGAAAAGATAGAGACAGACTTTTGCGCAGGGCCTGTTGGGAAAGGACAGGGGGTGGTGGTTTGAAACTAAAAGAGGGAAAATCAGACTAGAGAGAACGATGAAATTTTTTACATTGAGGGTGGTGAGCCCCTGGCCCAGGTTGCCCAGAGAGGTGGTCGATGCCCCATCCCTGGAACCATTCCAGGTGAAGTTGGACTAGATGGCTTTGAAAGTTCTCTTCCAACCCAAACCATTCTATGATTCTATGTCCCATCTTCAAACTGTGCTACCTCAGCCTGAGAAAAGAGTGCTCTGTCTGAAAGGATGGAAGAAGAATTGCTGTTTAGTCCCAGAATTAATTTCTCCCCAAATGAAGAAAAGATAACTGGTGTGGTGACCACCCCCATGTATGGTGGTGCTTGGGTCACTGGAGTATGTGTGTGTTTCTGGCAGCTTTGGAGCATGCCTGGTTTTAGCAGGACCTGGATAGACACACCCACATGGACACATAGGATGCCCACACTTGCATGTTTTAGAAATGAACTTGAATACTTCAGTCCTTCAAGGTTTTTAGTGTGCCTCTGAGTGAAGGAAACAAAAAGTTGTGCTCTAGGTCAAAGTTGTGATCCAGAGACAGATGAGCTCCTAGGAGATAGGCAAGCCTGTGCTTTCTCAGTGCAGCTCTTTCTGTTGAAATATTGGCTGTAGCATAATGATTTTTTTTGTCTTAATTTTCCCAGTCTAGAGATTTCCTGCTACCTGCTCTCAGTTCAGCACTTCTGAATCTTTTCAGCTTCTGTGGATGCAGTAGTTGCAGA
Source organism: Merops nubicus (assembly GCF_000691845.1). Taxonomy (NCBI): domain Eukaryota; kingdom Metazoa; phylum Chordata; class Aves; order Coraciiformes; family Meropidae; genus Merops; species Merops nubicus. The sequence goes on along the minus strand of NW_008594021.1, from coordinate 11,396 downwards.
TGACTGTAGTGTGGCTTTATAATTACAACAGACCCTTTTCCTGGCACCCTGGTCCCTGTTCTGGTGCTCTTCTCCAGAGAAAGCAAAGCCTCCAAGGAAGTGGTCTGGTAGGTTATTGAGGAAATTATTTATTACTGGAGTTTGTTTCTTTTTAACTTCAGGATCACTCTTTGAGGCTGTCCCTTTGTTCATCTCAAACGTCTTAATCAGCTAGAAATTGAGAAGCTATTCTGTGTTTTTCAAAATGTTTGTGATACAGTGGATTTTTATTCCAAAAATTTATTTTTTTTAATGCAAAAAATATTTTTTTTTTTTTAAATCCAAAAATCTATTTTTAGATTGTCTGTGTTGAGTTTACACCTTCAGTTACTGAAAACTTAGAGATGTTGTCCACAAGCCATAATTTCATGTCTTCCAGATGCAGTTCCCAGTTTGCTAGTTCGTTGCCATGGCCAGATAGAAGAAAACCAAAAAACAAACAATGTTTGTGTGTCTGTGCTGCAAGTGGTTTCCTGTTCCCATGTCTTGGTGGGACGTGGTCCTTTGAACATGGGACTGTTCAGGTTGCCCTGGAGCTTGGCTGAAGTGTGCAGCTGCAGAGGACATGGTGAGCTGAGTATTTCTCTTTGGAGCCCAACAAACTGAACATGCTCTAGTGCAAAGACTGAAGGAATCTCAAAGAATTCCCTTGTCCCAGGAAGACCATATTGGTTCCTTATATCATAGAGAAATATTTGTCAATTAAAGGCAAAATTTATGCACAAAGGAAATAATTAAAGATATTATTATATATTAAAGCTAATAAATTTAGCTGGGGTGTATGTAGAAGTTCTGCTCGGCTCATAATGATAATCTGTTGTGCAAAAAAGAAAGTTAGTTATTCTCATTAATAAGAAATATGAACTGAGATGATTTGCTAAGGAATGTTTTACTGTAATTCAATGGTTGGGGATTTGAAAATTATTTTGCTTAATTTACTTTAGGTGGCATACATGTATGGATTCTGTTACAACTAATGTTAAATAATCAGAACACAAACAGCTAAAACACAACATAACTAGTAAGTAAAGCTTGAAAAGTACAATAATGCATTTTTGTTATATTGCTGTTAAGCAGCCATTAGCGCTGTGCTAATGTTCTATAGTAACAAGGTGCAGATCCATATTCTTTCTAGCCACCAAATATATAAGACAGCAAAGAAAACAAGTAGGAAATGTACAGTGCTCTTGAAACCAGCTTGCTGGTAGAGTTTTCCAGTTTTGCTCTAAGCACCATCATCTCCTGGGGCAAATATCCCCAGCTTCCTCCAGGAAGCCAGGCAATGTTTCCTGTGGGTTGTGTGCTAGAAGTTTTCAGTAGTCTCCCTGCACTTCAGTTAGCCCCAAACCCTGTGGAGGAAGGAACTGACCTGGGCTCAGTCTCTTCTGAAGTGCCAAGACCTGCTCTGCTGGCACAGTCCACACCAGGTGCTGCTTCACTGCTGCATACCACAGGATCATAGGATCACTATGGTTGGACAGGACCTCTAGGATCATCAAGTCCAACCTTCATCCCAACATTTCCCTAACCACTAGACCATAGCCTCAGGTGCTACAACTACTCGTTTTTTGAACCTCTTCAGGGATGATGACTCCACCAACTCTCTGGGCAGCCCTAATCACTCTCTCAGTGAAGAAATTCTTCCTAATATCCAATCGAAACCTCCCCTGGTGCAATTTGAGGCCATTTCCTCTCATCCTATCATCACTAATTTATAATACCAGCATCCCTGTTTTCATAAATGCTGCTAAATTAGTTATGTGACTTTACTATGAATCACTTTATAAAGAGACTTCAGCCCAGTTACCCATCCTTAAATCCTCTAAACTCCTCCTCTCTAATATTAAGCTGTGAAGGAGTTCTGCTAAAACCAGACTATCTGCAAAGTTCTCAAAATTTTTGAGGGAAAGGTGACAAATGTTGCCAGGGGCTAAAGGAGACAAATAATCTTTAGCTGGTGCAAGGAAAGATCAGCTGTGTCATAATCGTAAAACTGATTTTCAAGGTCCTGGTGATAGGCTACTTTGTCTTCATTAATAACTTATTATACTCAACTGCAGTCTTTAATTATTTGCAAGGGTCTGGATTTTCTCTGTCTCTAGAGCAGTGCTCCCAGTGTAATACCAGGGCAGGGGGAAATCCCAATTTCAGTTTATCCATGTGTTTAAATAAAACAAATCTGGAGGAATTTTGTATGTAAAATTTTATATTACTTGACTGTATATTTAGAGTTTCAAGAATGTTGTTGGCATGTCTTAGGTTGCTGTTTGGAGGTTGAAAGCCCAGCTGGAGTGAGGCAGGGTTAGGTACTCTTCTGCACGTTTTTTCTGAAGTCATTCAAGGAAAGCTTCAAGAACTACAAGTTAAAAGTTCACCTAAAAAGTTGTTCATCGGGAGCAAGAAATGTCTCTTGAACTCTCACCAAAAGAGAGTTATGAGGAGGAGAACCATAAAGGTGTCACAGAGGAAAGTTTTAGTTCCTGAGGTAACTGCAGTGCCCCTGTTTAACATGAATTTTAAGAGCTACAGCATTCAAAAAACTTTCCCAAACTGTCATATAGTTTCAATTCAGTGATTTGGTAAAATAAGTTGATTATTTTGTAAAATAAGTTGATAAATTGATAACTACTGCACACTTTTGATACTGGTATACTGCAAATATATAATAAAAACCTATTTCAAACAGGGTATGCATGGCTGGAAAGGCAAATCTGAGATTCCTTTGTGAATTATTTAGAATATTGACAGGAGGACGAAATTGCTTAGTAGTTTCCACCATGTCCATAATGCAAGATGAGCAATAAATACGAGCTCTTCTTAACTTAACCCCCTGATTTATGACTCCATTAATAAAGATGGATGAAATTTCTTTTTTTCATTACTTATTCAAATAGTTTGGAGGAAAACAAAATATATATTTTAAATCACATCTGATGGAATTTCTAATGAAGACTCCAGAGAAAGCCGGCGTGAATATGCAAAGAAATATTGTATGTATGTATCTGGAATAGTTTAATATCATAGTAAGGAGAAAAAAAAAAAAAAAAAAAGCTCTGTTGTACCATACAGGGATTCTAATCACCTAATGCGATAGATAGAACTTGTGTTTAATTGCTGCAATGAAAATAGAACCTAAAATATGACTTATTAAATATAGAGAGAGTTTTCTGTGGGTTGTACGTGCCGTGCAGTCAGTAAGGTGAGATATCTAGGGAGCATCTATGGGATTTGTGGGATTATTTTGGCGGTTGGATTTTTCAATAAAAAACGTGGCAGGGGAGCAGCAAGTGGCACTCTGTTATCCATCTGCTGATCTCAGTTGCTCTGCTACTACCTGGTGTTAGCTCTACTGGAACAGAACATAGTTGTGTAGCTACAAGATGAGGAATTTCTAGGCTTAGAGTGTGGTTGTGCCATCAAGTGTGCCCAAAGGGACCTGTGCCTGGGGGTGCTCGTGCCTCCGTTCTTCAACAGCAGCCACACAGGAAATGCTCCTGGGCCTGAACTGGTGCTACTGGGCAAGTAAAGGAAGCCTCCAGTCAGCAGTGGGTAGACAGACATGTAGTTGGAGTTTTTCATGTGCTTCTCATCTGAGGATATTGGTTTCTTACTCTTTTAGAAGAAAATTTTTATACTTTCTTTTGATTAATTTATAGAATTCTAGGCAAGTTCTGTGATCTGAATTAAAGGATTGATTTTAGTGTTAGATGCATTTTCAGCCATTTGCTTCTGTCACAAAAAGTCTCTCTAAGATTGAATGAGAACTCTAATCACAGAATTGTAAATTCATTTTGGTTGTAAGAGACCTTTAAGATCACTGAGTCCAGTTGTTAACTCAGCACTGCCAGGTCCCCACTAACCCGTGTCCCTCAGCGCCACACCTCCATGGCTTGGAAACCCCTCCAGGGATGCGGACTCCACCACTGCCCTGGGCAGCTTCTTCTAGGGCTTGACAACCTTTTCAAGGCCTTTTGGCCAACTTGAGGCCATTCCCTCTTGTCTTGTTGCTTGTTCCTTGGGAGAAGAGACCAACCCCCACATGGCTCCATCCTCCTGCCAGGGAGCTGTAGAGAGCCAGAAGGTCTCCTCTGAGCCTCCTTTGCTCCAGGCTCAGCACCCCCAGGTCCCTCAGCTGGTCCTCACCACACTTGGGCTCTAGCTTTGTTGCCCTTCTTTGGCCATGCTCCAGCCACTCAAGGTCCTTCTTGGGATGAAGGGCCCAAAACTGGACCCAGGATTTGAGGTGTTCCTCACCAGTGCTGAGTACTGTGGGATGGTCACTTCCCTGGCCCTGCTGGTTGCACTGTTGCTGATACAAGCCAAGATAATGTTGGCCTTCATGGCTACCTGGGCACGTGCTGGCTCATATTCAACCAGCTGTCAATCAACACCCAAAGGTTCTTTAACAAACTTTTAACAAAAACTTTTTACTTTACTTTTAACAAAATCATTTGTTTAAGAACAAAATGGGAGGTTAAAGAAAGAGAACATCAAACAGGTTGCAATCTATGGTTTCTCCAGGTGGAAACCTTGGCAGGCTGAGCTTGGGAACAAAGGTTCTTTTGTCTTGAAATGAGTGGGGATTCTGCTTTAATTGTTCACCATTCAGTGTTCTCCCTAATTTGTCATCTGCCTCTGAGCTGTATTTTTGTACATAATGACCTGTTTCTCTTAATTAACAAAAAGTTAGTAATTAAATTCACAAGAGAAAATTAGTGGCATAATCAGTTCATAGAAATAACATCACCTTCTGCTTGATCCCATTTCTGTGCTATTTGAAATATCTACAGTTCTAATTCTTCAAAATTATGTCCTTGGGTTTTTTAAAGTCTGTTCTGACATACTAGCAATGAAAATTAAAATAGTATTTTTGCAACTAAACTGACTTTTCACCTAGAGAGGGAACTTCAAACAGGCTGGAATTCTTTTTTTTTAATTACATTTTGACTGTTGGAAGTGGTTTTTTTGTGTGTGTTAGGCACTAAAAGCCAAACCCAAGTAGCAGTTTTACAGCCAGCATTGTCAGCCTTGCTATGATGCCTTCTGTGCTTGAATATAAAATAGAGACACTGTGTTTCCCTATTTTGCCTGTTTTTGAGGATGGAATCCACAGGTTTGTGTTTTCTTTTTTTTTTTTTTTGCAACTTTTAATAAGTGAACGGAGCAATATATCTAACACTTTATTCTGCCTGTTTATGACTTTAATGGAAAATGTTTCAATATTCTGAGCCCCTGCTGAAACTTCCTATCATGATTTCTGGATGTTATATTGCTCATTTGTGGATCACTTCTGGTGTAAATTTAGGTGTATACTAGCCAAGGCATGGAAGTATGCAAGTGGTGTCTCAGAAGTGATGGAAGTCTGTGGACATGGGGAGAACTCCTTGGCACCTTGTTGGAGGTGCAGCTGGGGTGAGAAACAGTGAGGTGGTTGTGAAGATGGGAATTCCTTTCCTCTAAATCCCTTTTGCCAATATAATTTGCATTTCTGCCCCAAATGATGTATACATGTAATCATTTTACTTGTCCTACCTGCCCCATCCAAAGAGGGCTGTGTTTGGAGGGTGGTGAGGAGACCAGCTTCATGGATAGTAAATATTGCAAGGAAATTACAGTTAGTCTGGCCATTTTAATATGAATATAGAAGACTAAATTATAATCTAGTTCATCATTGAGATGAAGGTCCCATACACTATTTGTAACCTTGAATCTGAGCCAGCTGGTGTTCAGGACATCTGAATTCTGTGAAGCAGATCTGAAGACCAGAGATGGATGTCTCCATGTCCATGAAGGCAGCGTAGGGAAGCAGAAGAATCTTTCCATTGCCTGTCGTGAAGCCTGGATTTTCTTCTTCAATTCAGATTGCTCTCCTTCCTTCATTCTGTAAAACCCAGAGGCATATTAATTTTAGATTCCTTACACTTTAATAAAGGAACCAATAAGAATTACACTAAGCCAACTAGAGCTTCCAGGAAGAAACACTACAGTCCACTTTAAAGCACTTTGATAATTTTGGAAAGTGTTTTGAGTAGTGAGACAGAGTGGAGTGGGACAGTTTTATTTTCTTGTAACTACTAATTTGTGCTCTTTAAATGATTTCCTTTTAGATATCCAAGCTCTTTTGAGGATGATTGCTTCATTCATCTTCAGTCTGTGAGGGCCAGGCACTGAGTGAGGAATGAGAATGGAAGGTTTTATGCCACCATGCTGATCCCAGTACTCCTGCATGTGCCATCAGCAGGGAAATAAATCCACAAACTTTGACTTGTTTTAAAAATATTATTTTGACAGATGGCAGATGCATGGGCAATTGAAAACCTGACTTTTATTGTCCGTTTATGATTCTTTGTAAATAATTGCATAGCTTCTTCTGAGGAAATAGCACCTTAAAAGATGATTACATCTGAGGATGTTCTGCTTAGTCCAGTGTATCACAAATCACAGTGGCTTTCTATTAAAGCAAGTCTTCCTGCTTATTGTATTTTATTGTACAGCAGCACTTCATATAATGATTATTTCCTTTTGGACTGTAGTGTAGCGAAGTAGTTACTGAAAGCTGCTGTGTACTTACCGCCTGCCAGATTTCATGCACCAGCTTTTCTCTTTTCCTTTTCTCCTCCTCTGTGCTCCCCCTGGAAGGATTTCACAGTTTGTTTTCCCATCTACTTGTTGCTTGAAAGGAGGGAGCAGATAATCGAGGAAAAACTGGAGCTGTGTAAATCCAGTAAAGCTCCAGATTTTTGCAGGCAGCAAGGTCATCTTGCAATTTAAAAACTCCAGATCCAAGGGTGGCTCCTGGCACTCGGCATTAGCTGATGCCTGCTGGACCTCACGGGCAACTGTTTGTCTCTCCATTTCTCCTAAAACTTGCTCTCTATTTCTTCTCTTTTCATAGGGCCTAACCATTCTGAATGATGATATGTATTTGTGACAACACACACTTTGCAGTTGCCTTGATCCTGCAAAGCCTCTGCTTTCAGAAGGACACTCTGAAGTCAATGTGAGTTGTGAAAAGTCCATGCGTGCAAGATAAATTTTGCATTATTAAATGCCATTTACCATAAAGTAGGATTCAGAGTTTGGTCTCGCTTATTAAAACATAATAAAAGAAAATCAATACTGGAGAGGAAATTCAAACTCACTGTGCAGTGATCAGAGTTAATATTTCACCTTATTTATGATGCTACATCATCTTGAGGAAGGAGTTATACATTACCCTACTCAAGAATTATATAGTTGGGGGGAAGTGATACAAGTTATTTCCTTGTCCCATGAAACTAGAAAAATGGCAACAATGGTATTGGAGAGTCACTCAAGAATAACTAATGTTTTAGTTGAAAGTACAGTTGGATGTTATCTGCCAGTATTTATGTCTTGTAGGATCGAAGATCCTCTGCTGCTCTCTGGAAACGACAGGAAATCAGAGATTATCATTGTCTTTGTTCCCTCTAAACATAAATCCAACTGCAAGTCAAGCACCTGGAGCTTGACTGGAATGTCTGCACAGGGTGCAATCCACAGCCTTAAGTTACTCTCGAGGACAGGTACTTCTCTGATACTCTCCTTTGGCCCTTGAGGTTATTTAGGTGCAAAAGCTCAGTTCTTGCAAGGTCCCTGAGAGGCCTCAGCCTTGGTTCTGTTGTCTTCTTTCCCTCATACTGGAATGCTGGAGTCTCCCCAGTTTACCTGCCCCTTTTTGGTGCCTGTCCTGGCAAAAAAAGGGGCCCTGCAAAGACTGCACCTGGAGTCCGAGTCATACATGTGCAGGGCCACAACAATGACCCGAGGGTGGAACCCTTCTGCTGGGAGGCCAGGTTGAGAGTTGGGGTTGGGCAGCCTGGAGAAGAGAAGGCTCCAGGGAGACCTTCTGGTGGCCTGCCATTACTTAAAGGTGGCCTGTCAGAAAGCTGGGGACAGATGTTTGAGCAGGGTCTGTTGGGACAAGACAAGGGGTGATGGTTTTAAACCGAAAGAGGGGAGATTTATCCCTCTAGACTAGATAGAAGCAAGACATTTTTGGCACTGAGGGTGGTGAGACCCTGTCCCAGGTTGTCCAGAGAGGTGGTCGCTGCCCCATCTCTGGAACCATTCCAGGTGAGGTTGGCCAGGGCTCTGAGCAACCTGCTGAAGTTGCAGATGTCCCTGCTCCCTGCAGGGGGGTTGGAGGAGATGACCTTGAAAGGTCCCTTCCAACCCAAAGCGTTCTGTGATTCTATGAGGTGTCCTCTATCCTGAGGGCTGTCAGGGCCACCCAGCCCACCATGCCATCAACCACCTTTAGAAACTATTCTTCCATGCAGAAGATGATGACAAACCTGCATTGCTTTAGAGAGGAGCACAAGGGGACGATGCTGTAGGCGTTGTTCTGGAGATGGTGCTTTGTGAGGGTGAGGGGGGGGGGGGCGGCTCCTCTGTCAGCGGGGTTTCCTGTGGGCTCACAGAAGCATTTACTGAAAGCTGTAGCAACCACTGCTGGAGGTCAATACTTAGAGGTGGCTTGGTTTTATCACCAAGGAGAAGTTCCTCCCTCCCCAAGCAGTGCAGTGCACTACACTGCTAGGAAGATAAAGACAACTTCAGCTCTCCCAAGATCTGTATAGCTGTTGCCACATCCTGTAAACACTTTGCTTGTAGAAGAACATGGAAGCAGGGCTGATACTTGAATTTCTGGGACAAGAACTGTGTTAACACATCAGTGAAGATGTGCTGGAACTCCCAGACATAATGAAGAGCAGTGCAAGCATGATTTCAACTCTTTCTAATCTAATTTCTTTGCAGCAAACAACTACAGGTACTGCTGTGTGAAAGTCAAACCTCCACTGTTGCTTTTGAGTGCTGCTAATGCTCTTTGGAGCTGTGGAGCACTGCTTGAGCTTCTGCACCTGCATGGCTTTGGACATCGTTCATGGTGAGGCGTTGTTGGTTCTGCCTTTTCTTCTGGGCCTTCACACAGCTCCCTGACAGAACTAGGTTACTGCATTGAAAATGGGGGCACTTGGGGTTTGTCTTTAGGAAAGAACCTGGAGAGCTTGGCTTTAGCAGGTGTCCATCTTCTGTCTCAGACAGGCTAAATTGTACCCTGGATCTCGTCTCTCTAGAGTCACTTTTTTTTTTTTTTTCTGGCATATCTGTATGTCTCTGAACTTCCTACTCACTCAGATGCCTCGGGGGGAATTGAGTATTTACAGGTTTGCACTCCTTGTATAACTGCAACAGCAGCTCGCACAGCCTGCTTCACATCCAGGTGACCTAAAGTGTCCCAAGGAATTCCAAAGACCATGGAAGTGCATAGATTCTTTTGAACTCCTTGTAGGAATTATGGTGTCTTTTAGCCATGGCTGTACATCATGGTTTCCTTGACACCAAAGAAAGAGTCCTGTATGAGAAGAGCATGGAAGACAGGGACGTTTCACTTGGAGGTGATTTGCTACAATGAAATTCTTGAAGTTACTCGGCAGCTCTGTAAGAAATCATGCCGTGATTTAACGATACTCCAAAATACAAAACAAGAAATAAATCTTCACTACATTACGTGCCCAGGGCACATATATCACCTGGGTGCTTAGGTCACTTTTGCAGCACTTGCTGAGCTCTTCTTTGAACTTAATCACAACAAACACCCTGATGCACAGTGGTCAGAGCTGGTGTGAGGGACCTTCTGCAGATGGAAGGAAACACCAGTTAGGTGGGAGTGGGCATGAGCCAGAGAATAATGCAGCTCCTGATTGCACAGCCATATAATCCAACAGCTCCTCAGATTGTTGTTTTAGGATTTTACATTTTGTTAAATCCTCCCTTATCACAGAAGCACTCAAAATGTCACTTTAGTTGATGATATCAGAAATCTTCAGGCAGCCTGTTAGTTTTTTTAAGGAGTTTAATTTTCATCCACTGGTATATGACTTTGGAATTTGTCCCTGTACCTTCTCTGATTTTAACGATGAAAAAATACTCTTCTTAATTTGTTCCACGTAGTACAATTTTTCTCCCTAAAATCTGATGTAATTTTTGACCGCTGATCTGTAGAGACCTACAAGAATCCCTTTCTGATAATATTATCTCTTGAACTGACCATAAAAAGGCCTTAGGAACTGCAGTGCTCCTAATTAACTTCTGGGAGACACTGTTTATTCCATTTATCTTTTTTCTTTCTTATTTTTCAGTATCACCATGGCATCTGTTTATTCTCATTCTTTCTTCTCCCTCCTGCTAATTATAGATAGGGAAAATAAAAATCTAACCTTGCTGGAAATTCATTAATATTAAAATATTCCCAAGATAAGCCTGTAAATCTCTAAGCTCTATAGCGTGTCAGTACCTTCTTTGAGAATCCACCTTTGGAGTGAATGCAGATCTGTGGTCCAAACGAGTAATCATTTCCTGCATATTTAAATTTATGTTTCAACTTAGAAACCTGAACAAAATTCCTTGTTTGCACACTGAGAATTGGCAGGGATGAGCTGTTTCCATCTCAAGGCAAAGTGAACAAGGAGCTTTTAAGAAATTACAATGTGAATATGTCCTTTTAACAAGAACTCAGTTATTTGCTACTGTTATTATAATTGCTATTAAATATACATGGAACTCTGTGCAAATATAGTGGTGGCAGAGGCAGGTGTTCTAAAAAGCAAGAATTAGTAGTATCCTTGCTCATGGGACTTTTCAAGGTGATTTCTTTGGGACTTTTGAGTAATATGAGATGGGCGTTTGACACTTTGCTATAAGTGTGTCAGCTTTTATTTTGATTAACCCCCTCCAATTTAACAGGGAAAAATACAAACAAAACAACCCAACTAAAATTACATTCTGAATTATTTAGAATTGCACAGCAGATGAAAACTGCTGAGAAATTTCCAGGCTGCAGATAATGCATCATGATCAATAAATGAATTCTATCCCTCCTAAACCCAGATATATTTGGCATACATTATTAAAAAGGTATAAAAATGTCTGATTTCATTATTAATGCAAGGTTATGCTATAGCTTATGTGTGCAGCTGAGGAGGTCATACAGTACAAAGGTAGGATTTGGATTTGTAGCTTTTATTTTTGAATTATTTTAGAGGGTTGAAGAAGACCAGACTTTGATCTTCACCTTTCCTTCAAACTTCCTGTCTCAGTCGAGTCCTTCTTGTTCTTTGAAGAGAAATGTGGGATTGGAGGGGTACTAAACAGTTCTTATATCGAACTAAATTAATTGATCCAGTGAAGCTTTCTGCAGATTTAAGTTTTTTCAATCCCTATATAATGTGTGAATTATTTTTGATAACTCTGCGATAAAATTTTCATAGAAATTCAAGGAAATAGGAACTGAGGTAGAAACAGATCTTGCAATGCTGTTATCTTTTATTAGTGTA
>NW_008594020.1:8878-9418 GCF_000691845.1 Merops nubicus | reverse complement strand
AAAAGTTGTATAAGTTGTCTTAGATCTTTCTCACCTCTTTTGGGAATGTCATGTATTTACCACCTGAGTTGTTCAGTAATCCACTGAAGGAAGGAGTCTGATGTGAAACACCTTCCTGTGCTTTGGGGATTGATTTCAATATGACAATTCAGCAGGTTTTTGTTCTTTTCAGGGAGCGCTGTCACTGCATTCGTGTAAGTTCTGCAGTCAGTGCTCATAAGATTGTGTAACTGATTGAGAATAAATGTTTAAATAAAGCTATTGCAATTGATACTATGTTTTGACTAAAAAAGACCAATCTCTTAGTGCTAGTCATAGTACTGGGAAGTTTTTCTCATTTATTAAGTAATTCCAAACCATTTTTCACTTCCCTGCATAACTGAATCTCATGGAAATGGCAGAAGACTCCACCCTAAGATGCAGAATATGTGGAAATTATAGCCACAGGGAAAAAAAAGAATGATGCTGGACTCATTGTATCCTGCTTTGCTTCTACAGGCTTGTAAACAAAGGGGGGAACTTCTGCTCTGCCGAGAGAAA